>NW_016813908.1:37388-40898 GCF_001698545.2 Rhinopithecus bieti | reverse complement strand
TGAACCTAAGAATGCTACAGAAGAAATGCAATTTTTTAAAGGAGCAGAGAATTTTGAGGGCATGTCTTCCAGGTATATTTAGGTAGGTATCATTCATTCAATCATTAATTCATTCATGTGTCCATTGCTAACATGTGGCAGTTTGCAGAGACAATCACAAATTCTTGACATTCCTCCCATAAAGTGGTAGCATCCAATTCTCCCCTTCCACCATCTTTAATCTGGGCTAGCCTTACCTGAAAGCAATAGAATGTGGCAGAAGTGATGCTATGTGACTTCCACAACCTTGTGGGAAGAAACCCTCAAAGCTTCTGCCTAAGTCTCTTTGAATATTGCTCTCCAGCTGCCTCCCTCTTGGGACTTAGCAACCAGGCTGTGAAAAGCCCAGGCCACATGGAGAGGCAGGTGTAGGTATCCCAGTGGACAGCTCCAGCTGAACTCCCAGCCAGCAGCCAGGATCAACAACTCTACTTGTGTATTAGTCTGTTTTCATGGAGCTGATAAAGACATACCTGAGACTGGGTAATTTACAAAGAAAAAGACGTTTAATGGACTCACAGTTCCACGTGGCTGGGGAGGCCTCACAATCATGGCAGAAGGCAAAAGGCACATCTTATGTGGTGGCAGACAAGAGAGAATTGAGAACTAAGCAAAAGGGGCTTCCCCTTATAAAACCATCAGATCTCGTGAGACTTATACACTACCACGAGAACAGTATGGGGGAAATCACCTCCACGATTCAGTTATTTCCCACCAGGTGCCTCCCACAACACATGGGAATTATGGGAGCTACAATTCAAGATGAGATCTGGGAGGGGACACAGACAAACCACATCAATTTGCAAGCCAGCCATCGTGGATGTCCAGCCTAGCTGAGATTCTGCTGACTGTAGGTACGGAAGACGTCTGACTGCGATCATGTACTAGACCCCAGTAAGTGTTCAGCTGAGCCTTCCCTGAATTCCTGACCCACAAAATGGTGAGCAAATGATTATGTTAAGCCCCTAAGTCTGGGGGTAATTTGTTTTGCAGCAATCGATAACTAGAGTATGTATCATGTTTTTAAAAAATATTCTGGCCTTTTAAAAAAGCTCAGAAGGTTTGTTTTTAGCAAAAGCTAAAAGGTTCCTCACCTGATAAAATGCCCTTAATACTCTCAAAATTTTCTTTCTCAAGAGAAAGAGAAGAGGCAGGTTGCAGTGGATCTTCCAAAAACATAGTCCTTGATTTCAAATTTTTACCTTCTTTCCAATGTCTCAAAGCAATGACTATGAAATAACTCACCCTCATATTCTCTAACACACAACTCGAAATCATATTTTGGGGGAAAGAAGGAAACACCTAACATCGACTAAATGAAATGTTGTTTGAATATCTTAGCAAAACATGTTGCAAGAGAAGTAAATTAGCTTTTCACTGAGCCACCCACCTGAAGTGTTACATTTTTGACACATTTTGAACATACCTGACCTGTGATGAAGCAGATTATGTGTTGCCAGCAGAGAACTTTCTGTAAGAATAAGAATTTTCCAGATCAATGGGGCCTAGAAGTTGTATATAACAATCATGGAAGCAAAACAGGAGAAAACACAGCATCTTTTGAAGTCTCGTGGTCCACGTTATTTACAATTGGCTGCTTAAGTGCCTTCTGAAAATGTTCTTTATTTTACATTTATTGGCCCAAAGCAAAAGATATTGTCAAAATAGAGAGAGGTCAAAAAAAGGAAAGAAAAGAATGAAAATGTGACTGGGTCAGATATGCAAGTTCTACTCCATACTTTTCTTTAGGAAATAGTTTTCATCTCTACTGGTGCAGAGGGAGGCTGGCTGGGAAGCCTGGGCTTCTCTGTCCTCCCTGCTGTGGTAGTGGCTGATCTGATCTCTGCTCAGGTGTGAGAGGCACCACCATGCACTTGGCTGGAGGCTGCCTGGCCCAGCTCATCCTCACCCCCTGGACTCTTCCATGGTGACTCGGTGCTCCTGCGTCATCCTGTGCATCCCTCTGATGGTAGTAAGGAGGTAGCGGGAAGCTGGTGGGAGGGACTGGCTCCACAAACTAAGGAGGGCCCACCTAGCTGTGGGAAATGCTCTGGATGACCTTGGATTTCTATGCAGTTAGCTGGACCTCATTCCAGGGTTACAGCCAAGGCGTCCCTCAGCTGGGTGACCCCAGGTGTGGGTGCTCGGGCTGCTGCTGTTTTTTCTGTAGAATCAGCACGCACCAGAAGTGCAAGAGCCACCTTGTGGGTGGAACGAAGTGGTAGCTATGGTTCCTGAAAACCAGACCCTGCTGACAAATCTGAGATGTCACAAACAGAAGAACTGGGAGAAACTGCCCGAGAGCTTCAGCCAAATGAACGGACTGCTGGAGCAGCTGAGAGTGAAGCCACCTGAAATTCTCAAACTGGTACAGCAAAGCAACCACCAGAGATGGACAAGAATGATACAAAGTCAAAGAAAATTAGCAGAAGTTAAAAGGCAGATGCTAAAGCAGTGCAAAATCATTCATGCCACAATAGAAATGAAGTTAAGGAGGAGTTAATGCAGGAGTTATGAAGAAAATAACTTCATGACTTCGCTAATTTTTATATATGGTTTTGACTGCTACTGTCAAATGTAGGTTGAATTTCAAACCCACTGTTTTTAACTTGTGTGGTTTTGGGGTCATTTTGGGGAACAAAATATATTAGACACTGACTGGGGAAACTTGGCTTCATGTCTGCCCTCTTTCTTTTATTACAACTGCGGCTTTAAAAATGATTAGGATTCAAATAAGGTTGATTTGAAATCAAGCAACAGAAATTCCCAAAAAAGTCTGAGGGAAATAGCTACTGGATAGTGCCTTTCTGTGAGATTTATACATGAAACAGAGTTCAATAAAATTTATAAAATTATTGCAAGTTTTTTGGCCAGGTGCAGTGGCTCACCCCCATAATCCCAGCTCTTTGGGAGCCCCAGGTGAGTGGATCACCTGAGGTCATGAGTTCAAGACCAGCCTGGCCAACATAATGAAACTCCGTTGCTACTAAAAATGCAAAAATTAGCTGGGCATGGTGGCAGACACCTGTAATCCCAGGTACTTGGAGGGCTGAGGTAGGAGACTTGCTTGAACCCAGGAGACAGAGCTTGCAGTGAGCCGAGATCATGCCACTGCACTCCAGCCTGAGTGACAGAGCGAGACTGCATCTCAAAAAAAAAAAAAACTATTGCAAGTTTTTTCAATTTAGAAATTAATTGCCTTCAACATATTAGTCACTTGTCTTAATTTGTCTATGGCAACCCTACCTTGAGGAAGCTGAAATTACAGAAAAGGATATTGCTACTGTAATAAGTGTTGGAAGAAATACTTATGTGCTTATGAACATTCCTCCTTAATAATCCTTAGATACATGTCATTCTGGCTCAATCCTTTTGGCAAGACTGTAATTCCAGAGACTTTTCCCCACCAAAGCGAAGCCATGGAGTTTTCAGTTTTTTTTTTTTTTTTTTTTTTTTTTTTTTTTTTTTTTT
>NW_016813908.1:31105-35074 GCF_001698545.2 Rhinopithecus bieti | reverse complement strand
GAGTAATTTGTGATTCTAAACCTTAAATATAGAAAACAAATACAGTTTACTCTTCTTAATTTAAAATATACTGTTCTTTGAACAATTCAAGTAATGTTAGACTATCAAAAATTTCATAAGCCATACAAGTGTCAACTGCATTTTCAAAATTGTAAGAACTTAAGAATAAACTAAACTGATACAGTTCAGTTTAAAAAAGTAAACTACTTTTTATTTGCCTTTGGGATAAGAATCACCTTTATTTATTTTGGAACAAACAAAAAATTATATGTTGGTAACTTGCTGGGTGCTGACTGTGATGGTATTTACTTTCCTAGGGATAGGAAGATCCAGTGGACCAGAATCATAAGCACCTTGCCATGTTCACTGCTGTTCTTTCTTTATGTGACTAAGATTCATTTCCCAGACTCTGAAATGGCTGCATTGTCTGGGGTAAATACCCAGGGATTGTTGTCTCACACGAGGAAAATTTAGAACACCAACACACACGAGGAGTGATTTTGGGGTGGAAAGTTTAATAGACAAAAATAACAGAGAGAGAGAAAGCTTCCTCGTGCTGAGAAACAGGGTCACCTAAAAAATTTCCTGGTTGTTGGTAGAACACAATTGATTTTGTAGAGAAGCTTGAGGAGTCAGTGATTGATTTACATAGGGCACAGGGGATTGGTTGACCAGGTGTGCCATTTACGTAGCCCATGAAAAGGCTGGCCCTCCCACCCTAGTCTTTCATTATGCAAATGCAGCTTCTACCTGTCACTATGATACCTGCTCACGTGGTTTTACCTGGCTGGTGCCATGACACCCACACAGGTCATGTCAAAGAAAAAATAGGAATTCGCCTCTGTTGAAATGTACTTGCCTTTTAATACAGCCACCTGCCTTTACATATGCAAGCCTCCAGATGGCTTATCAGCTTGCAGCTTGACTTTTCAGGCTGTTTTCTGTTAGAAAAGAAATGGTTTGGGGGCTGCTTTTTAGTAAAGAAAAATTCGAGTGAGAGAACTCTTTTACCCTCTCTAAATGCCTAAAATAATTTCTCAATAACTCCTATGTTATTTCCTCCTCAGAAGTATCCCTAACTGCTGTTAGGGAGTGTCAAATGATGAATTTTTCTGGATACTTCCTGCTGAAAAGGGGCACCATATTGGGGAACAGTAGTTGGGGCTCCTGCTGAGGTTGATCTAAGAGTTCTTGAAAGAATAGTGTGTCCAGGCCAGGTGCAGTGGCTCACGCCTGTAATCCCAGCACTTTGGGAGGCTGAGGCAGGTGAATCACCTGAGGTCAGGAATTCAAGACCAGTCTGGCCAACATGGTGAAACCGCGTCTCTAATAAAAATACAAAAATTAGCCAGGCATGGTGTTGCGTGCCTGTAATCCCAGCTACTACGGAGGCTGAGGCAGGAGAATTGCTTGAACCTGGGAGGCGGAGGTTGCAGTGAGCCGAGATCTCATCACTGCACTCCAGCTTGGGCAACAGAGCGAGATTTTGTCTCAAAACACAAACAACAACAAAAAAAGAATGGTGTGTCCATGTGTGGCTCTGTTTGCAGCACCTAGGCAAAAAGAAGTAATTTTTACCAGAAGGTTTTAAAGATAGCATTAGAATATTCATATTAAGATGACCACTGTTAGTGGGGTAATATAACCTTATGGTATAATAGCAGAGTTTTTACACCTGTTAGTTGTCCCAATGGATGGTAACACTGGTTTGCCTCCGCTAGATGTTGCTGTACATTACCACAAACGTTAATACAAAAGTAACATTTTCTTGGAGAAAAACATACATTTTCCCCTTGACTTACCATTAGGGAATAATTTTAGGTTTAGTCCATTTTTATAACTTTCAATATGATTGGGAGAAATACATCATCTGGTGGCTAAAGTAACTTTAGTATTAATCATGGCAATGCCTTTCCTTTAATTATTCAACTCTTTATTTCCACAGACCATCTTATAACATACTTAAACTTTCTGACTTGTCCTAAACTTCCCTTCTTTAAACATCCAGTCATTTCCTTTTAGAACAAGAATTTACCATACAAGATTCTTCCTCATATAAAATCTTTCTTTAGCTTAGAGTCTTTCTACAGCTTAGAGTGCACCATATTACCAATTTTATTTATTTATTTATTTATTTTGAGACAAAGTCTCGCTCTTGCTCCCCAGGCTGGAGTACAATGGCACGATCTTGTGATACCCTACCTTGTTTTTACCTGATTGTCTCTCTTAGCTGAGAGAGCCGGACAGACTCCATTTTAGTTCCTTCACTTACAGCCCCTTTATCTCCCTCCCTTAAGGGCATAACTAGTGCAAGCTGGCTCCAAGCACGTCTGGGAATCACTTACTGAAAAGATATTGAGGCAAGCTAAACCAGCAGCTCCTGGGGATGCCCTCGGTGGATGGCACCTAAAACCCCTGCACTTATCTGTTTGTGATAGTTTAAGCCCCTGCACCCGGAATGGTTTATTTTTCTGCAACTGCTTCGGTAACCAATTAATTTTTTAACTTTCTGCCTGTTCTACTGCTGTAAAAATTGCTTCAGCTAAACTCCCCCTCCCATATTTAGACCACAATATAAAAAAAAAATCTAGCCCCTTCTTCGGGGCCGAGAGAACTTTGAGCACTAGCCATCTCTCAGTCATTGGCAATAAAAGGACTCCTGAATTAGTCTCAGAGTGTGGCGTTTCTCTACAACTGGCTCGGTTACAACAATCTCAGCTCACTGCAACCTCTGCCTCCCGGGTTCAAGTGATTCTCCTGCCTCAGCCTCCCAAGTATCTGGGATGACAGGTGCCTGCCACCACGCCACCATGCCCAGCTAGTTTCTGTATTTTTAGTAGAGACTGGTTTTCACCACGTTGGCCAGGCTGATCTCAAACTCCTGACCTGAGGTGATCCACCCACCTTGGCCTTCCAAAGTGCTGGGATTACAGGCGGGAGCCCCCACGTGCAGCCCATATTACCAATATTTAATGAAAAGTCCTGTCAAGCTCAGTGAAGTAAAACTTTCATGCTTACTTCTTGTCTGTAACTATTACCCTGATACAAGAATAATAATTAATCAAAACAACCCTGACTAAATCATTCCTGCAATTATTAATACTGTTATAAGGATGTAATTAGGAAAAGTATTACAGCAATTAGAATTTTACAACTAGAATTACACATTATGGGTACCAAAGTGTATACTTCTATTGCAAATAGTAGAGTGAGTATAACAATCCGTGCAAGAGCTGCATAATAGATAATTTTTTTTTTTTTTGAGACAGAGTTTCACTCTTGTTGCCCAGGCAGGAATGCAATGGTGCGATCTCAGCTCACTGCAACCTCCACCTCCCGGGTTCAAGCGTTTCTCCTGCCTCAGCCTCCTGAGTAGCTGGGATTATAGGCGTGCACCACCATGCCTGGCTAATTTTGTATTTTTAGTAAAGAGAGGGTTTCTCCATGTTGATCAGGCTGGTGTTGAACTCCCAACCTCAGGTGATCCGCCTGCCTCAGCCTCCCAAAGTGCTGGGATTACAGGTCTGAGCCACCATGCCCAGCGATAATTTTTGTTTAAAATTTTACTTGCCAAGATATAACATTTTCCTTTGGGGATCTGTGAAATTACAAATGCAATCCCATGTATAATTAAAATTGCCTTCATGTATGCATTTTAAAATGTTATAATATTTTAAAATATTAAAGTAAATTTTGAGAGAAAAGGGTAGAAATTTAAAAAATTGGAGGCGGAGCAAGATGGCCGAATAGGAACAGCTCCAGTCTCCAACTCCCAGCATGAGCGACACAGAAGACCGGTGATTTCTTCATTTTCAACTGAGGTACTGGGGTCATCTCACTAGAGAGTGCCGGACAATCGGTGCTGGTCAGCTGCTGCAGCCCTACCAGCGAGAGCAGAAGCAGGGTGAGGCATCGCCTCACCTGGGAAGCTCAAGGGGGAAGGGAATCCCTTTTCCAAACCAGGGGAAC
>NW_016813908.1:10577-19514 GCF_001698545.2 Rhinopithecus bieti | reverse complement strand
AAAAAAAAAAAATATATTTGGTGAGGTGGAATTGAGATTGAGTAAGATGAGTAGCCCTCACTTATCTTTTATGGTTTTCAGCTTAAGTTCTTCTATTTTTTCACATGGATATTTAGGACAGTCCTCTGGGCCATCAGGTGTTGCTCCCTCAGCTCTTCAAGCTTTGATTTCAGTATCATGTATTCAGAAGTTGATACCTGTAACTTTTACTGCTGAGGGAGAACAGTTTTGGGCCCTTCCTAGGTTGGCTTAGGGAAGGAGAGAGGGGAGAGTTTTCACTAATACCAAATCTGGGTTAAATAGAGGTGGTTCTATTTCCTGGGGTTGGGTTTTTTCTAGTTGTGTTAATTACTGTTGGAAGTTCCTAAGTGAAAAGTTTGGTGAAGGATTTTAACGACTTTCCATTGGCTGGAGGCTGGCAAATGGAGCTTGCCATCCTCTGACTGTAGCCATCCTGAAGGCTGGAAAGTACGCCCTCAAGAAGTGGCCTATTTTGTTTCTGCAGAAAGGTACTGAGGTGTAATTCCTCTTATAGGGTCTTCCTAGATTAGAAGGTCTTGAAGTATGTTGATGCCTTTGGGCTTCTTTGCCACTGACTTAGCTGCCTGATTAGCTAACCTATTTCCTTTGGCTACTTTATTTGTTCCTTTTAATGTCCCTTAACTGCCATTTCTCACAGAAGGAAAACTGAGGATAATAACCTGTTAATTTCCTGGTGATATTTTATAGAAGATCCATTAGTGGTAAGAAGATATCACTGGGCGCCAGGGTTCACACCTGTAATCCCAGCACTTTGGGAGGCCAAGGCAGGCAGATCACCTGAGGTTGGTAGTTCGAGACCAGCCTGACCAAACTGGAGAAACCACGTCTCTACTAAAAATACAAAATTAGCCAGACGTAGTGGCACCTGCCTTCAGTCCCACCTACTTAGGAGGCTGAGGCAGGAAAATTGCTTGAACTCAGGAGGCAGGGGTTGTGGTGAGCCGAGATCATGCCATTGCACTCCAGCCTGAGCAATAAGAGTGAAAGTTCATCTAAAAAAAAAAAAAAAAAAAAAAAAAAAAAAAAAAAAAAAAAAAAAAAAAAAAAAAAAAACCGTTAAAATGCCTTTGAAGAGTGAAAATAAAGAACTGATTAAGCAGAGAGTTTGACACGGGAAAAAGCTGGTCAACTGTTTGAAAACTACATGCTGCTGGGCACGGTGGCTCAAGCTTATAATCCCAGCACTTTGGGAGGTCAAGGCAGGCACATCACCTAAGGTCAAGAGTTCAAGACCAGCCTGGCCAAGAGGGCAAAACCCTGTCTCTACTAAAAATACAAAAATTAGCCGGGTGTGGTTGTGGGCGCCTGTAATACCAGCTACTCAGGAGGCTGAGGCAGGAGAATCACTTGAACCTGAGTGGCAGAGGCTGCAGTGAGCTGAGATTGCATCACTGCACTCCAGCCTATGCAACAGAGCAAGATTTTGTCTCAAAAACAAAACAGGTGGGGCACAGTGGCTCACACCTATAATCCCAGAACTTTGGGAGGCCGAGGCAGGTGGATCACTTGCAGTCAGGAGTTCGAGACCAGCCTGGCCAACATGGTGAAACCCTGTTTCTACTAAAAATAGAAAAATTGGCTGGGTGCAGTGGTTCACACCTGTAATCCCAGCACTTTGGGAGGCCGAGGCAGGCAGATCACAAGATCAAGAGTTTGAGACCAGCCTGACCAACATGGTGAAACCCTGTCTCTACTAAAAGTACAAAAATTAGCTGGGCATGGTGGTGCGCACGCGTAATCCCAGCTACTCAGGAGGCTGAGGCAGGAGAATCACTTGAACCTGGGAGGCAGAGGTTGCCGTAAGCCAAGATCACACCACTGCAGTCCATCTTGGGTGACAGAGCAGGACTCTATCTCCAAAAATAAATAAATAAATAAATAAATAAATAAATAAATTATATTGTATGCATGGACTACAACTTTTACAATGTAAAATGCATAACATAAACACCACACAACAAAATAGAATACAAATGATAGAGCTTGCCACAAAGGACAGTCAAAGCTCTATTATAGCAATAGGGGAAAATACATAACTACCATCAGAGAATGGTAACTTGAAGTAGTTGAGAAATGTTCTCTAAAAATCTAAAATTATTTTCAGTTTTAGTTTCTATAAAAAATGTTTCTTACACATTTTTAATTTACAAAAAAGTTAAATGCATGCTTTGTCAGTTTCACTTTTCTGAAGAATTTAAATAGAATAAAATATTACATATCAAAAGATAAACTTTTCTGATAATAAATTTTTAGACTAAAAGAGTTAAATTTTACAAATTTTAATGCTGATCAATTTGATCAGAAGCCTCTTTCTTAGAACTGGGAGAGATGACACAAAGATGCTGCTTTCATGTTGGGTGAGAGAGAAAATGATTACCAGGGGCTAGATCATATTTGTTTCATTAATCAATGCTGATTTTCATTGCTATTATGTCTCAAATTATGTTAATAATGGCCTAAATTCAAGAAATGTTCTAACAACTTATATTTTCAATTAGCCTTAATATTAGCCAAAAAAGGTATAGAAATGAATATATTTAACAGCCATTATTTATATTTTAAAATTAAAATACTTCTGGAAATCTGTAGTTTTCTAGATAGAGCATTATATCAGTGTAGATAATTTAACTTGCTTTTTTTTCTGTTTAGATGCTTTTTATTTATTTTATTCGATTGCTCTGACTAGGACTTCTAGAATTATGCTGAATAGGAGTGTCAGAGTAGATATTCTTGTCTTATTTTTATTCTAATGAAGAATGCATGCAGCTATCGCCTTTTCAGTATAATGTTGCTGAGGATTTGTCATAGATGGCACTTATCATTTTGAGGTATGTTTCATCAATGCTTTGTTTGTTGAGAATATTTTCATGAATGAATATTGGATTTTCTTCAATGCTTTTTCTGCATCTATTGTGTTAATCTTATAACTTTTGTCTTTTAATTATTTTTACATGGTGAATCGCACTTATAGACTTGCATATGATGAAACATCCTTGCATATGGGGAATAGAAATCACATGACTGTGCAAAATAACTTTCTCATTTGCTTATTAACTCAGCTTGCCAGTATTTCATGCAGGATTTTTGTTTTAATGTTTATGAAAAATGTTGACCTGTAGTTTTCTTTTTCAGTTGTGCCTTCACTAGATTTTGGTAGCTAGAGAGTTAGGGTGGAATCTCACCTTGATTTTTTGTAGTACATTCAGCAGAATTAGTACCAGCTCATCTTTGTATGTGGGGTAAAATCTGGATGTGATTTCATTTGATCCAGGGCTTTTACCGTTGGTAGTTTATTACTAATTTAATTTCATTATATATTTTGTACATTTTTGTTCTGTTCAAGACCTGTTTCTTTCTGGTTCAATCTTGGAAAGTTGTTTGTATCCAGGAGTTTATTTATTTTCTCCATTTTTTAATTTTTTATTTTTTTGAGACAGAGTCTCACCCTGTCACCTAGGCTGGAGTGCAGTGGTATGATCTCAGCTCACTTTCACTGCAACTTCTGCCTCCTGAGTTCAAGTGATTCTCCTGTCTCAGCCTCCTGAGTATCTGGGATTACAGGTGTGTGACACCATTTCTGGCTACTTATTTTTACTTTTTGTACTTTTAGTAGAGATGAGTTTTCACCATGTTGGCCAGGCTAGTCTCGAACTCCTGACCTCAGGTGATCCGCCCATCTCAGCCTCCCAAAGTGCTGGGATTACAGGTGTGAACCACCTTGCCCAGCATATTTTTTCCAAATTTTCTAGTTTGCATGCATAGAGGGGTTCATAGTAGTCTCTGACAATTTTTTGCATTTATGTAGGATTAGTTGTGATTTCACATCTCTAGTATTTAAATAGATGCAGAGAACAAAAAGATAAAAACAGATGCAGAATAAAAGTTTGACAAAAGTTGACATTCCCTTATGATAAATCTCTGAAAAAAAGTGAGTATAGAACAAATGCACCTCAGCCAATAAATGCCACATGTAACCAAAAAATGCACAGCTAACAACATACTAAACAGTGATATATGGTAAGCTTTTACTCTAAAAACTAAAACAAGACAAGGATACCCACTCTAATCAGTCTTACTAAACACAGTACTAAAAGTCCATGGCAAAGAAATTAGAGAATAAAACCAAAGGCACCTAGGTTAGGAAGAAATTTCATTATCCCTGTATAATTATCTTTTATTAGTGTACATAATCTGAAATACAGAAAAGCCTAAGACTTCACTATAAAATGTTAGAATAAACACATTAAACTTTCAGAATACAAAAGCAACATCCGAAAGTCAGTAGCATTTATGTACACTAACAACTATCTCAAGATGAAATTAAAAAATAATTCCATCTCAATAACTGTAGTATACTTTGAAATAAACCTGATGAAAAAGTTGAAACACCTTACATTACACTGTAAATAACATTGAATAAATTAAGTAATGCACAAATGAAATAATATTACTCATTTATGAATTCCATTAATAAGTTTCTGTATTACACAAAATGATCTACAGATATGATGCAACCTCTATCAAAATACCAGTGGCATACTTTATAGAAAATTTAATTTATATGGTACCACTAAAGACCCTGAATAGCCAAANTTTTTTTTTTTTTTTTTTTTTTTTTTTTTTTTGAGATGGAGTCTTATTCTGTCACCAGACTGGAGTGCAGTGGTGCAACCTCCATCTCCCCAGGTTCAAGTGATTCCCCTGCCTCAGCCTCTTGAGTAGCTAGGACTACAGGCACCCACACCTGGCTAATTTTTTGTATTTTAGTAGGGATGGGGTTTCACCATGTTGGCCAGGATGGTCTTGATCTCCTGACCTCATGATCCACCCGCCTTGGCATCCCAAAGTGCTGGGATTACAGGCGTGAGCCAAAATAACAGTATCTTCAATAAATGGTATTGAGAAAACTTTGTATCCACAGGCAGATAAAATGAGACCCTCATCTCACACCATATATAAAAATCAACTAAGAGTAAATTAGACACTTAAATGTAAGGCTTGGGATGAACCTAGTGGCTCACGCCTGTAATCCCAACATTTTGGGAGGTGGAGGCGGGCAGATTACCTGAGGTCAGTTGTTTGAGACCTGCCTGGCCAAGGTAATGAAACCCTGTTTGTACTAAAAATACAAAATTAGCTGGGCATGATTGCAGCGCCTGTAATACCAGCTACTTGGAAGGCTGAGGCAGAAGAATCGCTTGAACTCAGGAGGCTAAGGTTGCAGTGAGCCGAGATCACGCCATTGCACTCCAGCCTGGGTAACAAGAGTGAGACGCCATCTCAAAAGTAATAGTAACAAATAAATGTAAGACCTGAATCTCTGAAACTACTACAGAAAAATAGAATGAAAACCCATAAAATTGTTTAGGGCAGTAAGTTGGTTTTTTGTTTTGTTTTGTTTTGTTTTGTTTTGTTTGAGATGGAGTCTCACTCTGTTACCCAGGCTGGAGTGCAGTATCATGATCTCGGCTCACTGCAACATCCACCTCCCGAGCTCAAGTGATTCTTTTGCCTCAGACTCCCAAGTAGCTGGGATTACAGGCACCTGCCACAGCACCTGGCTAATTTTTGTATTTTTAGTAGAGACGAGATTTCACCATGTTGGCCAGGCTGGTCTCAAACTCTTGACCTTAGGTGATCTGCCCACCTCAGCCCCTCAAAGTGCTGGAATTACAGACGTAAACCACCGTGCCCAGCCAGTTTTAAAAAATTTAACCTCAAAATCTTAGGAAATTATCGGGAGAACCCACTCCTGATGGTTACGTGGGTTCTTTTCTATTTCTTAGGTGTCTCAGCTGGTTTGAGAAATAAAGAGAAAGAGTATGAGAGACAAACTTAAAGCTGGGTGTCCAGGGGAGACATCACATGTCGGCAGGATCCATGATGTTCTCCGAGCATTAAAACCAGCAAGTTTTTATTAGCGATTTTCAAAAGGGGAGGGAGTGCACGAATAGGGTGTGGGTCACAGAGATCACATATTCCACAAGGTAATAACATATCACAAAGCAAGTGGAGGCAGGGGGAGATCACAGGACCACAGGATGGGGCAAAATTAAAATTGCTAATTGTCATTGATAACATCTTATCAGGAAACAGAGTTTGAGAGCAGACAATCTGTCTGACCAAAATTTATTAGGTGGGAATTTCCTCATCCTGATAAGCCTCGGAGTGCTACAGGAGACCGGGGCTTATTTCATCCCTTCCGCTTCAACCATAAAAGATAGCATGCTTCCAAGGGAGGGCGTTCATAGGCCTGCCCTCAGGGGCGCATTCTCTTTCTCAGGGATGTTCCTTGCTGAGAAAAAGAATTCAGCAATATTTCTCCTATTTGCTTTTGAAAGAGAAATATGGCTCTGTTCCATCTGGCTCACCGGTGGCCAGAAATCTTATCTATGGTGTTCCCTGAACATGGCTGTTATCCTGTTCTTTTTTCAAGATGCCCAGATTTCATATTGTTCAAACACATACGCTCTACAAACATTTGTGCAGTTGATGTAATCATCACAGGATCCTGAGGTGACATTTATCCTCCTCAGCTTACAAAGAAGATGACAGGATTAAGAGATTAAAGACAGGCATAGGAAATCACAACAGTATTGATTGGGGAAGTGATAGGTGTCCATGAACGCTTCACAATTTATGTTCAGAGATTGCAGTAAAGACAGGCTTAAGAAATTATAAAAGTATTAATTTGGGGAACTAATAAATGTCCATGAAATCTTCAAAATATATCTGGACCCTCTGTTCAGGGTCCCTGACTTCCCGCAAAAGGAAATAAGAGGAAAAATAGATGAGTCAGATTACTTCATATTAAAAAGTTGCTGCACAGAATGTGATACAATCAACAGGATGAGACAACTAAAAAATGAGAGAAAACATTTGCGAATTATACATGTGACAAGGAGTTAATATCAAAAACATGTAAGAAACTCTGCCAGGTGCAGTGGCTCACACCCATAATCCCAGCAATTGGGGAGGCTGAGGTGGGCAGATCACTTGAGGTCAGGAGTTCGAGACCAGCCTGGCCAACATGGTGAAACCCCGTCTCTACTTAAAAAATACAAAAATTAGCTGAGTATGGTAGCACGTGCCTGTAATCCCAGCTAATAGACTGAGGCAGGAGAATTGCTTGAACCCAGGAGGTGGAGGTTGTAGTGAGCTGAGATCACACCACTGCACTCCAGCTGGGGTGACAGAGCAAGAGTTAGTCTCAAAGAAAAATATATATATATATATGTATGTCCAGTGTCAATTGTGATCAGGGAAAGCCAAGCCAAACATAACTATCAGATATCAATTCACTCCTGTTAGAATGACTCTTATTAAAACAAAAAAGAAAAAAATGTTGTGAAAAATCTAAAGGCTGCATGCACACTGTTGGTTTGAATGCAAATGAAGATGGCCATTATGAGAAACAAAATAGAGATTTCTCAAAAATCTTAAAACCAAACTACCATGTAACTTAGCTGTTGCACTATTGGGTATATATCCAAAACAAATGAAATCAGAATGAAGAAACATTTACACTTCTATTATTTAAAACAACTTTTTTGTGAGACCAAGTCTCATTCTATCACCCAGGCTGGAGTGCAGTGGCCCACAATCTCAGCTCACTGCAACCTCCACATCCCTGGTTCATGGGATTCTCATGCCTCAGCATCCAGAGTAGCTGAGATTACAGGTGTGCACCACCATGCCCAGTTAATTTGTTGTTGTATTTTTTGTAAAAATAGAGTTTCTCCATGTTGCTCAGGCTGGTTTCAAACTCCTGGACTCAAGTAATGCACCCGCCTTGGCCTTCCAGCATGCTGGGATTACAGGTATTAGCCATCACACCCGGCCTAAAAAAAAAAAAAAAAAAAAAAAAAAAAAAAAAAATTCCATTATTTTTAATCACATGGATTAAGCTGGAGAACATTATATTGAGATAAGCCAGGCACAGAAAGATTAATAGTTCATGATTTCACTTACACATGGATTCCAAAAAACTTAATCTCATTGATGTAGAGTAAAATGGTGACCATCAGAGGCCAATGTATTTAAAAAAAAAAAAATGGACTGGGCACGGTGGCTCACTCCTCTAATACCAGCACTTTGAGATGCTGATCACGCGGTCAGGAGATCAAGACCATCCTGGCCAATAAGGTGAAACCCTGTCTCTACTAAAAACACAAACATAAGCTGAGTGTGGTGGCACATGCCCATAATCCCAGCTACTTGGGAGGCTGAGGCAGGAGAATCACTTCAACTGGGGAAGTGGAGATTGCAGTGAGCTGAGATTGTGTCACTGCACTCCAGCTGGCAACAGAGTGAGACTGTCTCAAAAAAAAAAAAAAAAAAAAAGAAAGAAAGAAAGAAAAAAGGAGGATTGGAATGATGTCTGTCAAATAATACATGGAGTTGAATAGGAGAAATAAGTTCAAGAGATTTATTGTACAGCATGGTGACTATAGCTCATGTTTTTGTATTTTAAGACAATGTCATGTGGTCTCACCACAAAAATGTTAACTATGTGAGGTAAAGTATTAATTACCAAGAACTAATCATCTGACAATGTATATACACTTCAAAATATTATGTTCTACAGAAAAGTACACATTTTATCTGTCAAGTTAAAAAGTTTTAAAGCTTTATACAAGGATAACAATGTGTCAAATACTGTCCGTGTCTTTGTCATAATCTTGGTTGAATAGTATCAAAATATATAGTTTTTGTTCTTGGTTGAATAGTATCAAGACATATAGATTTTATCATTTGTCAGTCATAACCATAGGAACTCTGATATTTAACAGCACGTTCTGGACCCAGTACATTGCATGGGAGAAGCCAATGTACTTTAGGAATTTTACTTTAAGCTTAGGACACTTGGAGTTTCTGGTGCAGATGGTAATGGTG
>NW_016813908.1:0-8676 GCF_001698545.2 Rhinopithecus bieti | reverse complement strand
TAAATATCAGAAAACTTTAAAATATTTATTCAGGACCCAGAAATGTATGGATTTTATTTATACTTCTACATAACTTTTATTATGACTATAAAATAACCCTGTAATCAATAACAATTTAATTGTACATTTTAAGTAACTAGAAGTATACAATTGGATTGTTTGTTATACGAAGGATAAACGCTAAGCCAGGCACAGTGGCTCACACCTGTAATCCCAGCACTTTGGGAGGCTGAGGCAGGCAGATAACGAGGTCAGGAGTTCGAGACCAGCCTGACCAACATGGTGAAACCCTGTCTCTACTAAAATACAAAATGAGCTGGGCGTGGTGGCACAAACCTGTAATCCCAGCTACTCGGGAGGCTGAGGGAGAATAATTTGAGCCCAGGAGGCGGAGTTTGCAGTGAGCTGAGATTGTGCCACTGCACTCCAGCCTGGGCGGCAGAGTGAGTCCATCTACAAAAAAAAAAAAAATACTAGAGGGGATGGATACCTCATTTACCCTGATGTGATTATTATATACCGTATTCTTGTATCAAAATATGCCATATATTGCATGAATACATACTCATATTAGGTACCCCAAATAATTAAGAAAAATAAATTTAAATAAAATAAATTTGGGCACAGTGGGCTCATGCCTGTAATCCCACCACTTTGGGAGGCCGAGACAGGCAGATCATTTGAGGTCAGGAGTTTGAGACCAGCTTGACCTGCAGAGTGAAACCCTGTCTCTATTAAAATACAAAAATTAGCTGGGTGTGGTGCCAGGTGCCTGTAATCCCAGCTACTTGGGAGACTGAGGCAGAAGAATTGCTTGAACCCAGGAGGTGAGGTTGCAGTGAGCTGAGATCACGCCACTGCACTCCAGCCTGGGTGACAGAGCAAGACTTCCTCTCAAAAAAAATAAAATAAAATAGAAAAAAATTTAATTTACAAAAATAGTATTGTTTAACTTATTTGCCATCAAGGCACTGGCAAAGGAGATTACTAGAGACATTAATCCATTGTTACCAAATAGTATATTGTTACCATATTTTACGTACAACCTTGAGTAAGGTGGAATTAACGTTTGTGGCATAACACGTCATTGAATGCACAATAGTATTTAACATGTTAAAAATGTTGAATATATTAACATCACATATAATCTGAAATTTTCAAAATATAATGCATTTTATATAAAAGTATAATAAGTACAATATACTAAATTTTAAATTATTTATGAAATTAAAAGTTTTCTTCTCATAATGCAGAAGAATATTACTCTGAACACCTAACTCACACATTACTCAACATTATAAGTTAACCACAAAGGTCTCTTTACTTAGATTTTCATCATGCATCTTACATTTTAATGTCCTTACTTTTTCATAACAAAGTTTATAAATAATGCTTACCTAATAAAAAAGAATCTCTCATATCTTTGATGCAGCAACAATTGATCACATGCTTTCACATGTAAATAGGAATGAAGAAACAGCAGNAAACTTCTTTTAAACTTATATACAAATAATTTTTCTACCAACTTTAGTTTTAGATTATTTTCTATAACCAGCACTCTGATTTAGTATAATATCTGAAGCATCAGTGCCTTACATGTTTCTACTATAAATTATCTGATATTTGCCTAGACTTAATTCTGGATTAAAATTTCCTTAAATTTTACTGCATCTGAGGGAAGAGAGAGAGACCCTCTCATATTGTTTTATACTCAGTACCTGTTTTAAGAAAAAAAACAAAGTAAGTAAAACCAAAAAGACAGGCAGCCTGGTGCCAGGCCCAAAACCAGGCCTGGGCCTGCCTGGCCTAAACCCAGTAGTTAAAAATCAACTCATAACCTAAAAACCGATGTTATTCATAGATTCCAGACATTGTATAGAAGAACATTGTGAAACTCCCTTCCCTGTTCTGTTTCTATCAGTGCATGAAACCTGTCACGTATCCCCTAGATTGCTCAATCAATCACGACCCTTTCATGTGAAATCTTTAGTGTCATGAGCCCTTGAAAGGGACAGAAAGTGTGCACTCGGGGAGCTCAGATTTTAAGGCAGTAGCTTACCGATGCTCCCAGCTGCATAAAGCCCTTCCTTCTATAACTCTGTGTCTGAGAGGTTTTGTCTGTGGCTCATCTGGCTACATTTCTTGGTTCCCTGACCAGGAAGCCAGGTGACTGATGGATGGCCGAGG
Source organism: Rhinopithecus bieti (assembly GCF_001698545.2). NCBI lineage: Eukaryota > Metazoa > Chordata > Mammalia > Primates > Cercopithecidae > Rhinopithecus > Rhinopithecus bieti. The sequence goes on along the minus strand of NW_016813908.1, from coordinate 6,489 downwards.
CAGCCCCTTAGGTGGCTTAGGCCTGTGCTGTAGAGCATCCGAGCATCCCTGTGAGGGACTCTGGCCAGCCTGAGTGATGGGATCCAAAGAGCGCTCCCAAGTAGGCAATTGTCCCGGTGGAATGCCTCGCCAGAGCAGCGCGTAGCAGGAGGATTAACACAGTGGCTGAACACCAGGAAGGAATTGGCACTAGGAGTACGGACATCTGAAACTTGGAAAGACTAGTCTTTGGAACTTACCCACTCCATCTGAGTGGAAGCATGACCTGATCACTCACAGTGTGCCTGTATGGTACTTTGGTTTTTGTTTTTGACTTGACTTGGATTGCTTGATACTTTGGTTTTGGTTTTGACCTGGCTTAGGTTTCTGGATACTCTGATTTTGGTTTGGTGTAAACTGCAGAAGTATGTGTGTGCCCTTTTTACCTGTTTTTTGTTTTGTGGTGTGTGTGTGGTGTCAGCATGGTGTTTTGTCTTGAAGAAGCATGGGTCAGGCACAAATAACCCCAACCCACTAGGAACTATGCTGAAAAATTTCAAAAAAGGAAAAAAGAAAGGGGGAGGCAAAATTTATATTAAAAAAGTTATATGGTAAATTCTTGTCCTGAAATAAATTAACCAGTTGTTTAAAAAAAAAGTTATAAAAAAATTTTATGCAAAAAGGTTGTATAATTTAAAAGTAATAAGGCCTCCTGAGTACTACTGAAGAAACAGTTTATGTGCAAGGTATATAAGAAAAGTAAAATACACCTTTGGTAAAAACATTATAAGGAGGCATAAGAATGTGGATTTACCTACATTAAAAGGTTAAAAAATTATTGTTTTGAAAGTTTAAGCAAGTTTTAAAACATTAATCATAAAGAAAATTCTGTGTGTAAACATATTAGCTAAAGTTAAAAAGGTATCATCCAGCTTTTCTGTGAACTGGACATTAAAGTAAAAATGCAACAGGTTTTTCTTAAAGCATCAACCTGCTCTTTAACAAAAATTATAAAAGGTTGAAAGAGTCTATAAAATCTTACCTTATGGTCAAACATGAAAAATTGGATATGTCTATAAGGTTTTATTAAAATTAAGTTTAACATTAATAACACACTAATATAGAGGTAAAATTTAGCTTATCTGGTACAAAAATCATACAAGAAGCATTATTAAATATACAATGGTGTTTAGCTTTCTTTGGTCCAAAAACTAATTAATAAAGATAGGTGCTAAAGGAAACATTCATTTTACTAGAGGATCACAGAAGTTAAAGACTTAAAACAAACTTTGGCAATTAAGACAACATACCAAGTTGTAAATGCCTGCTTGAAATGTATCAAATATTCTAGCTGCACATTAAACAAAAGCAATTGTTATGCTTGTGCACATGGCAGGCCAGAGGCCCTGATTGTCCCCCTTCCACTAAGGTGGTCCTCCAGTCGACCAGGCATGGGCTGCATGGTAGCTCTTTTCCAGGATTCTACAGCCTGGAGTAATAAGTCACGCCAAGCTTTCTCTGCTGTATCCCAAAGTCCCTGTGGGTCAGCCCCCAAGGGCCATCCAGCTTCTGTCTCCCAACACTAAGTTCGCTTCATGTCTCATGGCAGGGAGGAGACTTAGCATTCTTTAGAGACCTGAAGGGACACAGTGAGCTTAAGAATTTTCAAGAGCTAATCAGTCAGCCCTTGTTCATCCCCAAGCAGATGTGTTGTGGTATTGTGGTGGACCTTTACTGGGCACTCTGCCAAATAACTAGAGTGGCACTTGTGCTTTAGTCCATTTGGCTATCCCTTTCACCCTGGCATTTCATCAACTGGAAAAAGAAAATAATAAGACATCATAAAGTGAGAGAAGTCCCTTACAGGTCTTTCAACTCTCACATCTATTTAGATGCAATTGGAGCCCCATAAGGAATACCAGATCAATTTAAAGTTTGAAATCAAATAGTTACAGGATTTAAGTCAATATTTTGGTAGATGACAGTCAATAAAAATGTAGATTAAATAAACTACATCTATTACAACCAACAGCAATGAGCTTTTCATGAGTTAAAAAGAAAAACCCGTGTAGGCACCAGTCATGAGGCTACCTGACTGGACAAAACTCTTTACACTGTATGTGTCAAAAAGAGAAAAAATAGCAGTTGGAGTTTTCACCCAGACTGTAAGGCCCTGGCCAAGGCCAGTGGCCTATCTCTCAAAACAAGTAGATGGGGTTTCCAAAGACTGGCCCCCACGTCCAAGGGCCCTGGCAGCAACAGCCCTGTTAGCACAAGAAGCAGATAAGCTAACTCTTAGGCAAAACCTAAACATAAAGTCTCCCATGCTGTGGTAATTTTAATAAATATCAAAGGACACCATTAGCTAATGAATGCTAGACTAACTAGATACCAAAGCTTGCTCTGTGAAAATCCCCGCATAACCATTGAAGTTTGCAACACCCTAAACACCGCCACCTTGCTCCTGGTATCAGAGAGCCCAGTTAAACATAACTGGGTAAAAGTATTGAACTCAGTTTATTCTAGTGGGCACAACCTCCAAGACCATCCTTAAACATCAGTAGAGTGGGGGCTGTACATGGATGGGAGCAGCTTCACCAGCCCCTGCAAAGTGACTCTGAAGAAAACGATAAGCCCTGCTCCAGTCACACCCGGAAGGTGAGTGGTCCACACACGGCTGAAACATGAGGAAACTCATCATGGGACTCATTTTCCTTAAAATTTGGATTTCTACAGTAAGGACTTCAACTGACCTTCCTCAGACTGAGGGCTGTTCCCAGTATATACATCAAGTCACTGACGTAGGACAAAAGACTGCTACGGTCCTATGATTTTATGGTTACTATAAGTGTACCAGGACTCTTAAACAAAACAAAATAAAACAAAACTTGTTTGTATAATGCTATTCTATCCAAGGTATGTAGCCCAGGAAATAACCAACCAACCTGATGTGCGTTATGACCCATTTTAAGCCTCCCATGATCATAGTTTTTAAAATAAAATTAAGGACTGGTCCTTTTCTAGGTGACACAAGTAATAGCTAGGACAGAAGAAAAGAAGGTCTCCAAGCATATAACCCTAAAATTTAATGCTTGTGTCACTATCAATAGCAATCGATATAAAATAAGATGTAATTATTTTATTAAAGAAAAGTTACACGGCAAAAAATAAGCATATCTGCCATAAATTAAGCTCATGTGCAAATGTGTGTAATTACTGGTCTTGTGTCATCTAGACTTTATAAAAAGGATGAAAAAGATCCTGTTTAGCTCCAAAAATGAGAAGGCAGCCCCTCCTGTATGAGTGGAAGCTGCAACCCCTTGAAATTAATAATTACAAATCCCTTAAACCCAAGGGAGAAAAAAAGGAGAACACATATCTCTGGGCATCAATAGGAAAAGACTAGGTCCCACAGTAAATATCTTAGTAAAAGAAGAGGTTAGTAAACACTCTCCAAAACCAGTATTTCAGACTTTCTATGACAAACTAAATGTGCCAATATCAGAGACTCCAAGAAAAACCAGAAATTTGTTTTTGCAATTAGCCAAGCACGTAGCCCAGTCTCTAAACGTCACTTCATGTTATGTTTGTAGAAAAACTGTAATAGGAGATCAATGGCCATAAGAAGCCTGAGAATTAGTGCCTACAGACCCAGTTTCTGATGAATTCCCAGCCCAAAAGAATCACCCTGATCATCTCTAGGTTCTAAAAGTCTCCATTATTAGACAATATTGTATAGCTAGAAAAAAAGAAAAAATTAACTCATTCTGTAAGATGACTTAGTTGTCTAGAAAAAAAAGAAAAAATTAACTCATTCTGTAAGATGACTTAGTTGTCCGGGACAAAAACTATATAATGGTACCGAAAAAAACAGTTACATGGTAGAGTTCCAATTATACTGAAAGAGATCCATTCAGTAAATTCCCAAGGTTGCAGCCTGGGGCCCACCCTGAATTCCACTGGGACTGAACTGCCCCCACCAGGTTACATTGAATATGTAGACATAGAGCGTATGCTGAACTGCCTGACCAGTGGACAGGTAGTTGTGTTATTGGCACTATTAAACCATCTTTCTTCCTACTGCCCATAAAAACAAGTGAACTCCTGAGCTTCCCTGTCTATGCTTCCTGTAAAAAACCAAGCATAGCCATAGGTGATTGAAAAGATAATAAATGACCTCCTAAAAAAATTATATAATACTATAGGCCTGCCACTTAAGACACAAGATGGTTCATGGGACACTGGGCCCCCATTTACATGCTCAACTAAATCATATGGTTGCAAGCTGTTTTAGAAATCATCACTAATAAAACCAGTCAAGCATTGACTATTCTGGACTGACAAGAAACTCAGATACAAAAAAAATGCTATCAAAATAGATAGGTTCTCAACTACTTGTTAGCAGCTGAAAGAGAGATCTATAAGAAATTTAACCTTACTAATTACTGTCTACACATAGATAATCAAAGGCAAGTAGTTAAAGACACAGTTAAAAATACGGCAAAACTGACACATGTGCCCATACAAGTGTAGCACAAACTCGACCCTGAAGCCATGTTTAAAATTCATTCCCAGCACTAAAAGGATTTAAAACTCTTATAATAAAAGTTATAATAGTCATAAGAACCTGCTTACTGTTCCCTTGTTTACTGTCTGTACTTCTTCAAATGATAAAAGCTTCATCACTATCTTAGTTCACCAAAATGCTTCAGCACAAGTGCACTATATAAATCACTATCAACCTATTACACAAAAGACATAAGTAGCAAAATAAGAGTGAGAACTCCCACTAATAAAAGTGAGAGTCTCAAAAGGGGGGGAAATGAGGGAAGAGAGAGAGACCCTCTCATATCGTTTTATATTGTTTTATACTCAGTACCAGTTTTTTAAGGAAAAAAACAAGGAAGTAAAACCAAAGGCAGGCAGCCGGGCGCCAGGCCTGAAACCAGGCCTGGGCCTACCTGCCTGGTCTAAACTCAGTAGTTAAAATCAACTCATAACTTAAAACTGATGTTACTCATAGATTCCAGACATTGTATAGAACACTGTGAAACTCCCTGCCCTATTCTGTTTCTATCATTGCATGAAACCCCTGTCATGTATATCCCCTAGATTGCTCAATCAATCATGACCCTTTCATGTGAAATCTTTAGTGTTGTGAGCCCTTAAAAGGGACAGAAATTGTGCACTCGGGGAGCTCAGATTTTAAGGCAGTAGCTTGCCAATGCTCCCAGCTGAAGAAAGCCCTTCCTTCTACAACTCGGTGTCTAAGAGGTTTTGTCTGCAGCTCGTCCTACTACACATCTGCAAAATATGTTTTAGTATGAACTCTCTGGTATTTTCTAAGCTGTAGTTTTGAAAAGTATTTTCCATATTTATTACATTTGCATGGTTTTTTTTCAATATAAATTCCTTGATATTGAACGAAGTTTAAGCAATTGCTTCAGAGGTTTCCTCTAATACAAAATGCGTACAATAAGATCTGTGATACAAGCAAACATATTACAACCCTACTACAATCTTCTTCTTCACTTTAAAGTCTTTCATTTTCTTAAAGATATTTTGACAGTAGTTGCATGTATAATGTTTTATTAAGCATGAACTCTCTGATGCTGAGTAAGTTGTAAGCATATATTAATGGCTTTTCACAGTGTTTATATTTGTACAATTTTCTCAAGTATAAATGCTTTCCTGTGAAATAAGGTGTGAGCCAACGTTGGTTAAAAGTTTTGCGACACTGTTCACACATGTAGACGTTTTCTCCAGTATAACTTATCTTACCTACAATCAAGTGTGACAACCATTTAAAAGCTTTATCACATTCTTCACATTTCTAGGATTTCTCACCACTATGATTTCTTTTATGTTTAGAAAAGTTTGAGGTGTTTTCAAAAGCACTGTCACATCTTTCTGGTTTGTAGAATTTCTCTCCAGTATGAATTATCTTATCTGTTAAGAATTGAGAACTTATTAAAGGCTTTGCCATATTCTTCACACTAACAGGGGTTCTCTGCAGTATGAATTTTTTTATGTTTAGAAAGAATTGAGGACTGGTTAAATGCTTTGCCACATTTTCACATTTGTAGGGTTTCTCTCCAGTATGAATTCTCTTATGTGCAGTAAGAGTTGAGGAGTGGTTAAAGGCTTTGCCACAATCTTCACATTTGTAGGGCTTCTCTCCAGTATGAGTTATCTTATGTGCAGTCAGTTGTGAGGACCAGTTAAAGGCTTTGCCACATTCTTCACATTTGCAGGGTTTCTCTCCAGTATGATTTTTTTTTTTATGGCTGGTAAGAGTTGAGGACTGGTAAAAGGCTTTGCCACATTCTTCACATTTGTAGGGCTTTTCTCCAGTATGAATTTTTTTTATGTTTAGTAAGAGCTGAGGACCAGTTAAAGGTTTTGCCACAATCTTCACATTTGCAGGGCTTCCCTCCAGTATGATTTTTTTTTTATGGCTGGTAAGAGTTGAGGACTGGTAAAAGGCTTTGCCACATTCTTCACATTTGT
>NW_016813907.1:0-1392 GCF_001698545.2 Rhinopithecus bieti | reverse complement strand
ATCCCGTTTGGAGAAAACGTTACCGGGGCATTCAGGAGTATATGGACGTCTATAGTGAAAAAGAAAATATCCTCAGACGAAAACTGGAAAGAAACTTTCTGTAAATCTTCTTTATGATAGATATGTCTATTCATCTCACATAGATAAAACTTTCTTTCTGTTATGCAGTTTTGAAACTGCGACGTGGATGGATTCACGAAGGAACATTCGGGAGCACATTCGGGCCTGAGGGGAAATAGGAGATATCTTCAGAAAAAAAAACTGGAAAGAAGATTTCTGTGAAACGGCTTTGTTTTATTTGCATTTCACTCAGGGAGTTATACCTAGTTTCTCATAAGGCACTGTTTGCACTCTGTTCCTGTAAAACTGAAAAAGTGATATTTTGCAGCTCATTGAAGACTATGGGGAAAAGTGAAATATCCTGAAATATAACCTAGAAAGAAAGATTCCAAGAAACTGCTCTCTGACGTGTGCATTCATTTCAGAGAGTTAAAGCTTACCCTACGTTGCCAGCTTGGAAACTCTGTTTTTGAGGAATCTTTGAAGGGATATTAAGTGGCGCCCGGAGGCTTGTGGTGAGAAAGGAAACGTCTTCAGATGAAAACTGAAGAGAAGTTTTCGGAGCAACTGTTTAGTGATGTGTGTATTCATCTCATAGAGTTTAATCATTCTTTGGATTGAACAGTTTGAAATCACTGTTTCTGTGGAAACTGAGAAAGGACGTTTGGGAACGCTCTTAAGAATATGCTGAAAAAGAAATGCCCACCGATAAAAACCTGAAGGAAACTTTCTGTGAAACTCCTCTAGGTCACGTGAAGTCCACTCACACAGTTAAGCTTCATTTTAATTGAGCAGTATAATTGAGTCAGCTAAGGGATAATCGGGAGCACTTTGAGGCTTACAGTGAAAACGGAAATATTTTCAGATAGAACCTGGAGAGAAGATGTCCGAGGAGCTGCTTTGTGATGTGTGCATTCCACTCACAAAGTTATACTTTTCTTCTCATAGAGAATTGGAGAATCTCGCTTGGAGAAAACGTTGCCAGGGTACATTCGGGAGTACATGGATGGCTACTATGAACAAGGAAACATCCTCTGGCAAAAATTGGAAAGAAGCTTTCTGTGAAACTGCTTTGTGATAGATATGTCTATTCGTCTTACATAGATAAAATTTTCTTTCTATTACGTTGTTTTGAAACTGCGTCATATATGGATTCACTAAGGGACATTCGGGAGCACATTCAGGCCTGTGGGTAAATAGGAGTTATCTTCAGATAAAAACTGCAGAGAAGCTTTCTGAGAAACTACTTTGTGATGTGTGCATTCCACTCATGGAGTTATACCTCTTTTCTCATAAGGCAGTGTTTGGACACTGTTCCTACAAAACCAAAAT
>NW_016813906.1:3882540-3885074 GCF_001698545.2 Rhinopithecus bieti | reverse complement strand
GCAGGGTTCACCATAAACCACATTGTTTGTTTAAACAGTTTAAGCACAGTAAGCATTTTTAGCAGGTAATGATGATAACTCCCTTGAAATTCAGCTTCCAGACACCAGTCAAGAATCAACCCACCTTGCAAGCAGGGCTTTCTCTAAGGATAAGATGTCTCAGGACTGCTAACGTTTTTCTACACGCTCATAATTTTATTTATCTATTTATGTATTTTGAGAAATACTTTGTAGGTAAAATCTTTCTCTGGGAGGCTCACAATTCCTGCTTATATCTATTTTTGTGATGATAGTATCCATTTATAATTAATGCCTAAATCCATTTATTTCATTTAGGGTTGAAAAATTATGATATTATATTACTTTTCACTTATTATTTGGAATACTTACATAAAAGAAGGCAATTTAATAAAATAAAAAATACAGGAAAGTCTACTTTACATAGGAATGGCAAAATCAAAAATGCTTCAACTTATTCCTTAGCAATCTCAAAGGTAATTGGTAAGATTTTTAAAAATTATTATTATGTATTCATGCATTTAAACATATTTCATGTATCCAACTCAATGCAGTTAACCTAATTACTGCTTACATTGAATTGTCTTTGGCCAATGAGAGATTCTTCAGGTTGGCTCTGGGGTCCTGTTGACCACTGTAGTTTTTTACAGTATACTTGCTTTATGGCTTGACACAGTATTCCAGTTTATCTTGCATATTTTCTGCCTCAGACCTGAATTCAGCCATGTATTCAAGGAGACTTAATTTGTTTTACTGAGAAATGGTACTTAGAGGCCACAATTTGTCAATTGTGGGTGTTCATTACTATCAAGTTTGTTATTGTTTCTAGGCTTTTCAGTAGACAAATCTATGAAACACGTTTTTTGTTTGTTTGATTGTGTCATCAAAAAATACATTATGACATAATACTGATATTTCTAACTCCAATGTATAATTTCAGATTCAACTTCCTTAATATTTTATCTATGCTTCTCTTACCAAAAATTTTAATTCCTAATGACATTAATGTGCTTATTTGCTTTATCCTGCTATACACATGCAACAGTTACACAGTAATACCACTAACAGCAGATTACCAAAAAGAGTTTATTTTTTTCTTCATTATTTTGGTCTTTAGCATATAACCCATTAAGAAAGTTCAGCCAGTGTGTTATATTTTAAAATCCCTTGGAATGATTAGTTTCTGGGAGATTATGCCATGAATTCAATACAGAATTAGATTCATTTGTCTCATTTTAATTTTGTTTTAACTGTTTGTATTCTTTACTTTAATTTTAATATTTATGTAAAACATATCCATGATTAAAAAGTCAAATATGTAAAGAAACACAATATACAAATTATTTATCTTGAATATTTATGTTCTTTATTTCTTCTTTTGGCCCTATAGATAATCATTCATTGTTTTCCACAACGTGCTTTTCCTTTTCACTTAAAAACCTGTACTAAGAATTATTCCGGGGGTGGAGCAAGATGGCCGAATAGGAATAGCTCCAGTCTCCAGCTCCCAGCGCGAGAGACACAGAAGATAGGTGATTTCTGCATTTTCAACTGAGGTACTGGGTTCATCTCACTAGGGAGTGCCGGACAATCAGTGCTGGTCAGCTGCTGCAGCCCCACCAGCCAGAGCTGAAGCAGGGCGAGGCATCACCTGACCCGGGAAGTGCAAGGGGGAAAGGAATCAATTTTCCTAGCCAGGGGAACTGAGACACACAACACCTGGAAAATCGGGTAACTCCCACCCCAATACTGCGCTCTACCAAGGCTCTTAGCAAACGGGCACACCAAGAGATCATATCCCACATGTGGCCAGGAGGGTCCCACGCCTGCCCATGGAGCCTCCCTCATTGCTAGCACAGCAGTCTGCAATCTAACTGCGAGGCAGCAGCGAGGCTGGGGGAGGGGCGCCCACCATTGCTGAGGCTTAAGTAGGTAAACAAAGCCGATGGGAAGCTCCAACTGGGTGGAGCTCACAGCAGCTCAAGGAGCCCTGCCTGTCTCTGTAGATTCCACCTCTGGGGACAGGGCACAGCTAATCAACAACAACAACAACAACAACAACAAAGCAGCAGAAACCTCTGCAGACGCAAACGACTCTGTCTGACAGCTTTGAAGAGAGCAGTGGATCTCCCAACACAAAAGTTGAGATCTGAGAACGGACAGACTGCCTGCTCAAGTGGGTCCCTGACCCCTGCGTAGCCTAACTGGGAGACATCTCCCACTAGGGGCAGACCGACACCCCACACCTCACACGGTGGAGTACACCCCTGAGAGGAAGCTTCCAAAGCAAGAATCAGACAGGTACACTTGCTGTTCAGCAATATTCTATCTTCTGCAACCTCTGCTGCTGATACCCAGGCAAACAGGGTCTGGAGTGGACCTCAAGCAATCTCCAACAGACCTACAGCTGAGGGTCCTGACTATTAGAAGAAAAACTATCAAACAGGAAGAACACCTATACCAAAACCCTATCAGTACGTCGCCATCATCAAAGACCAGAGGCAGATAAAACCACG
>NW_016813906.1:3864127-3878098 GCF_001698545.2 Rhinopithecus bieti | reverse complement strand
CACACCAACATGGCACAAGTATACATATGTAACAAACCTGCACGTTATGCACATGTCCCGTAGAACTTAAAGTATAATAATAAAAAAAAGAAAAGAAAAAAAGAATTATTCTATATGTATGTATAAAAATATTCCTCATTTCTGTTTATAGCTACATATTTCCATTGTGTACAGTAGTTCAATCAATCCTCCATTGATGAGCATTTGGGTTCTTTCTAGTTTTTGCTGTTATAAATGGTTCTCTAGTAAATAGTCTTGTGAACGTGTCTTTTCATATCTTTCCTGAGTATCTTTGGAATAGATTCCTAGTAATTAGTTTTCTGGGTCAAAGGGTAAATGCTCAATGAGTTTTTTTAGATATTGCCAAATTTTCTTCCATGGGGGTTGTACCATTTTGTATTATCACTAGCAATATATAAGAGTGCCTATTTTCTTACAGCCTTGCCAACAGTTGTCAAACTTTTGGATTTTTGCCAACCTGATAGGGGAAAAGTAATAACTCAGTGTAATTTTAATTGGCATTTATCTTATGGATACATTTGAACATCTTTTCCTATTTTTAAGGGCCAAGCAAATGCAAGTACAAAATATAAAAAGTATGATCTCTTATTAACAAGTAAATTTATTCCAACTAAATAAGAGTGTTGACTAATAAGATACAGATTATAATACATAAGTGTATCAAATTTAAATATGTTTACTCAAAATAGTCTAAAAAGCATTTGCCAACATGTCATTCAATACCCATTCCTTTGAATTTTTTCACTTTAAAATCTGAATTTCTATATAACAAATTCTCCTTATATATTTACCCCTCTTGCCTCCTTACCTCTTAATAAGATGAAAGGAAAAGAGCTACAAAATAATAATTATCTAGCCGCACTGCCAGACTATGAAGTGGGCCATCAAAGCAGAAGTAAATTTTAGGATTTTGTGGAAGACATGATGAAACTATGATTAAAATCGCAAAGAAGCACATCATTTCCAAGAGCTGAAATTTAACGATAAAGAAAGGACAGCTTCCTGAGAGGTTTTTACTTCTTGAAAGATAGATAGATGATTGATAGATAGATAGATAGATAGATAGATAGATAGATATCCCCAAAAGTCTCAGAGGAACCTCTGTGTTCAAAGCAGCTGAGGCCAGTATCTAGTGGAGAAAAAAAAATTAGTTGAAAATTGTTATTTTTTAAGCAAGAGCCCATTTTAGTTCTAGAAGGGTTATATGATGGAGAAACACTTAAGCACCTGAAACTGTAAGATGAGAAGGAGATAGAGAAGCAAGATGCCAAAAACAAAGTGTAGGGTGGAAGGTGAGGAGGTAGACGTGTTCCAGAAAATGAGAGTATCATGTGCAAAGACTCTGAGTAATAAGTTAGCTCAGTGTTTGCTGCAGATTAAAGGACGCTGGGTAAGACAACAGAAACAAGTTAATGTTTTATTCTAAGAAAAATGGAAAGCCATATAAGGTTTTTATATTTATTTAAAGCTATTGTTTCTGCTGTGAAGAAAATGGATCAAAAGAAAAACTTATAGAGGTTTAATCATAAAGAAATATTTGACAATATCTTTCTTTCCAAAATCGTCAAATCAAGTGGGAACTTGACAATTAAACAAGATTTAATTGATCACAAAGTTCTGACAGATTAAAATATTGATAATTCTAAAACAAACTAACATAAAATACTCACATTTTTAAAGTATATATTGGATATTTTTTATAAATTGTCTACATACTAAGATGCATAGCAAAATCCCACTAAATTCAAAAAGGCAGACAGGCCATATTCTCCTATTACAGTGCAATGAACAAAAAATTAAATATAAAATTATAAATCTAATTTCTTAAAAATAGAAAAAAACCTTCTAAAAAATTAGCTGAAAGTAATTTTAATCTTTAGAATTCAGTGAAGATTTGAACATATAACCTGTAAGATAAAGGCAGAGCCACTTCAGAGAAAAATTCATAGGAATATGTACTTTAATTATTAAATACAAAACATTTAAAAATTAAGGAAACAGCCAACTGTAAAACTAGAAAACATACATCAAAGGAAATCAAAACTAGGCAGTAAAAGAATTAATGAAGATAAAAGCAGAAAATGATAAATTGCAAAAACATATTGAAGATAAAACAAGCAACCCTTACTTGATAAATAATGCCATCAAACAATATAAAAGCTATTTATATACACACACAGAAACTTAAAAATTATACAATAATAATGAAAGAATTGATCATCTAATAGGTTTGAGAGATCAAACCTATTAGATGATCAATTGTAGGCTATACAAATTGATCAAGATAATTTAAACAATGTCAGTTTTAAGATGTTAAACTTTATACAGAATATCATAAATTATAGAGATTACATATTATTTATTATTGTTTCATGAATTATCTACAAAATTATTTCATCATATTTTAGACCATAGACAACCCCTAACATTTTTAAAGTAAAATGTGTGAAAACGATATTGTATAATCACAATGAAAAAAATACTGTTACCAAGAAATTAATAACAAAGATACATTTAATATCAAGGTATTCATATCAGTGACTGAGGTGAAACACACCCCCAATCAACCAAGCTCCAAACACATAAAAATGCTAAACAAAATCAGAATGACAGTAAATTTCTTAGAAGCAACAGTAAGTGCCCAAAAACAAGGATATACTCTATAGACTTTTTATATTAGTTTTCTATTGCTGCCTTAACAAATTACCACAAACTTTGTGGTTTCAAATAACACGAATGTATTATCTTGAAGTTTTTGGCTCTTTCCCCCTTCCTCCATCTCTATTTTTTCAATTTCAATTTTATTTTAGATTTGGGGTGGGGTACACGTGCATGTTTGTTGCAGGGGGATATTACATGATGCTAGGTTTGGTCTTCTATTGATCCTGTCATGCAGACTGCAAACATACCACCCAGTAGGAAATTTTTCAGGCCTTGTACTCCTCCCTCCTTCCTTTTGGAGTCCCTACCATCTGTCCCCAACCATGTACCCAAGATTTGGCTCCTACTTATAAGTGAGAACATGCCATATTTGGTTTTTTTTTTTTTTTTTTTTTTTTTGGTTCAGTTGGGTACATGTGCAGATTTGTTACATGGGTAAGTTGCATGTCACTGGGGTTTGATATACAAATGATTTCTTCACCCAGGTAGTGAGCATAGTATCTGATAGGTAGTTTTTGACCCTCACCCTCGTCTCACCCTCCACCTTCAGGTAGGCTCCCATTTGTGTCCACATGCACTCAATGTTTAGCTCCCACTTATAAGTGAGAGTATGTGGTATTTGGTTTTCTGTTTCTGTGATAATTTACTTAGGATAATGGCCTCAAGCTGCATTCATGTTGCTGCAAAGGACATGATTTCATTCTTTTGTGGCTGTGTAGTAGTATTCCATGTTGTATACGTGCCACATTTCTTTATTCAGTCCACTGTTCAGCATCTAGGTTGATTCTATGTCTTCGCTATTGTGAATAGTTTTGTGATGAACATACAAGAGCATTTGCCTTTTGGTAGAATGATTTATATTCCTTTGGGTATATATCCAGTAATAGAATTGCTGGGTCAAATGGTAGTTCTGTTTTAAGTTCTTTGAGAAATCTCAAAACTACTTTCCACAGTGGCGGAACTAATTTACATTCCCACCAGCAGTGTGTAAGTATTTCCTTTGCTCTGTAACCTCGCAAATGTCTGAACGTCTGTTGTTTTCTGACTTTTTAAATAATAGCCATTCTGACTGGTTGAGCATTTTTTCATATGCTTGTTGGCCACTTGTATGTCTTCCTTTGAGAAGTATCTCTTCATGTCATTTACCCACAATTTAATAGGGTTGTTTTTTGCTTATAAATTTAAGTTCCTTAGAGATTTCTTATCATTTCTGGATATTAGATCTTTTTTGCATGCACAGTTTGCAAATATATTCTTCCATACTGTAGGTTGTCTATTTACTCTGTTGAAAGTTTCCTTTGCTGTGCAGAAGCTCTTTAGTTTAATGAGGTCCCACATGTCTACTTTTGTTTTCATTGCAATTGCTTTTGGAGACTTTGTCATGAAATATTTGCCAATACCTATGTCCACAATGGTATGTCCTAGATTGTCTTCCAAAGTTTTTATAGTTTTAGGTCTTATAGTTAAATCTTCAATTCCTCTTGAGTTGATTTTTGTATATGGTGAAAAAAGGGGAATCAGTTTCAATCTTCATGGCTAGCCAGTTTTCCCAGTACCATTTATTGAATAGAGAGTCCTTTCCCTATTGTCAACTTTGTCAAAGATCAGATGATTTTAGGCATGTGGCTTTATCTCTTGGTTCTCTAAACTGCTCTGTTGGTCTATGGGTCTGTTTTTGTACCAGTATCTGCTGCTGTGGTTACTGTAGTCTTGTAGTATAATTTAAAGTTAAGTAGTGTGATGCCTCTGGCTTTGTTCTTTTAATTTAGGATTGCTTTGGCTATTTGGGATTTTGTTTATTGGTTTGTTTGTTTCCAAATGAATTATAGAATAATTTTCTTCTATTTCTGTGAAAAATAACATTGGCACTTTGATAGGAATAGTATTAAATCTATTAACTGCTTTGGGTAGTATGGCCATTTCAACAATATTGATTTTTGCTATCCATAAGCATAGAATATTGTTTCATGTATTTTGTAGTTTCTGATTTCTTTCAGCAGTGTTTTGTAGTTCTCATTGTAGAGATCTTTCATATCCCTAGTTAGCTGTATTCCTAGGTATTTTTTTTTCTTTTTGTGGTTTTTGTGAGTGAGATTGTGTTTTAGATTTGGCTCTCAGGTTGGACATTGCTGGTATATAGAAATGCTACCAATTTCTGTACATTAATTCTGTGTTCTGATATTTTACTGAAGTTGTTTATCAATTCTAGGAACCTTTGAACAGAGTCTATGATGTTTTTTACATATAGACTCATATCATCTGCAAAGAGAGATAGTTTTATTTCCACTCTTCCTATTTGGATGCCTTTTATTTCTTTTTCTTGCCTGATGGCTCTGTTTAGGACTTCCAGTATGATGTTGAATAGAAATGGTGACAGTGGGCATCCTTGTCTTTTTCTGGTTTTCAGGAGGAATGATTCCAGCTTTTGCTTGTTCAGTATGTTGCTGGCTGTAGGTTTGTCAGAGGTGGCTCTAATCATTTTGAGGCATGTCCCTTCAATGACTAGTTTGTTGAGGGTTTTTAACATGAAGGGTATTGAATTTTATCTAAAGCCCTTTCTGCATCTATTGAGATGATCCTGTGGCTTTTGTTTTTATTTCCGTTTATGTGATGAATCACATGTATTGATTTGCATATGCTGAACTAGCAATAAAGCCTAGTTAATCTTAGGGAATTAGCCTTTTTTTCTACTTTAAGAGTATTTTTTAATAATGTATGTTACAAAAAAAAAAAAAGGACTTAATGCCTGAAAAAAATAATTCATTACATACTTGGTGCTGATTCCAAAGCATAAAGTAAAATACCACTCAGTATAAAGTTCAGGTGATTCGTAAAAAATTGAACATATCCAAAAATGTGTTAATCAATAACCAGGTTACAAATGGACATAGTCAGAAACAATTAGAAAAAAATTATTACAGCAATTCCTACAAATTTACAATGTGGGACATAATGCTTTACTTTCAATTTGCCTCAGAGCTACATTCTATACCTCAGCCATGTCCACTTCCAAGCCTTGATAACAGAAGATCTAAAAAGCCAGTCACTTGCTTAATAAACATTTTATAAAATTTAATTCATTGACATCATACAATTAAGGCAAGCAGACCAATCTTTATGAGATTTCAAACATGCTGCCAACTTACCCTCCAGATCTAAATCATATTGATTGACATATTGGGTGCCACATCACAAGAGACATGGATCATGCAATCCCTCAGGCCAAGTATCTTTTTTTTTTTTTTTTTTTAATATTGGCTTATTTTCTTTCTTTTTTTCCTTCTCTCTCTCTCTCTCCCTCTCTCTCTCTCTCTCTCTCTCTCTCTCTCTCTCTCTTTCTCTTTCCTCCCTCCCTCCCTCCCTCCCTCCCTCTTTCAGAACATGCAGGTTTGTTTCATAGGTATACATGTGCCATGGTGGTTTGTTGCACCTATTGACCTGTCCTCTAAGTTCCCTCCCCTCACTCCCGACCCTACAACAGGCCCTGGTGTATGTTGTTCCCCTCTCCATGTCCATGTGTTCTCAATGTTCAACTCCCAATTATGAGTGAGAACATGAGGTGTTTGGTTTTCTGTTCCTGTGTTAGTTTGGTGAAGATGATTACTTCCAGTTTCATCCATGTCCCTGCAAAGGATATGATCTATTGTTTCCTGACTTTTTCTTTTCATAGCTGCATAGTATTCCATGTGGTATATGTACCACATTTTCTTTATCCAGTCTGTCATTGATGGGCATTTGGGTTTGTTCCATGTTTTGCTACTGTAAATAATACTGCAATAAACATACGTATGCAAGTGTTTTTATAGTAGAATGATTTATATTCCTTTGCATACATACCCAGAAATGGGATTACTGGGTCAAATGGTATTTCTGGTTCTAGATCCTTGAGGAATTACCATACATAATGTCTTCCACAACGATTGAACTAATTTACATTCCCACCAACTGTGTAAAAGCATTCCTATTTCTCCATAGCCTCACCAGCATCTATTGTTTCCTGACTTTTTAGTAATCGCCATTCTGACTGGCATGAGATGGTATCTCATTGTGGCTTTGATTTGCATGTGAATTAGCTTTTTAATGTGTACTGCTGGGTTCAATTTGATATTATTTTGTTGAGATTATTGCATCTATGTTCATCAGGAATATTGGCCTGAAATTTTCCTTTTTCATGTGTCTCTGCCAGATTTGGTATTAGAATGATATTGGCCTCATAGAATGAGTTAAGGAGGAGTCTCTCCTCCTTGATTTTTTGGAATAATTTAACCCCAGCACAGGCACCCTCTCTTCTTTACATATCTGCTAAAATTCAGTTGTGAGTGTGTCTGGTCCAGGGATTTTTCTGACTGGTAGGGTTTTTATTACTAATTCAATTTCAGAACTTGTTATTCGTCTGTTCAGGATTTCACTTTCTTCCTGGTTCAATCTTGGAAGGTTGTGTTTCCAGGAATTTGTTCATTTATTGTAGGTTTCCTAGTTTGTGTGCATGGAGATGTTCATAATAGTCTCTGAGGATTTTTTGTATTTCTGTGGGATTTGTGGTAATGCTCCTTTTGTCATTTCTGATTACGTTTATTTGAATTCTCTCTTTTTTGTTAATCTAGCCAGGAGCCTATCAATCTTATTAATTCTTTCAAAGAACAAATTTTGGGTTTCATTGACTTTTTTCATGAATCTCTGCATCTCAATTTTCTTCAGTTTGGCTTTGATTTTGGTTATTTCTTTTTCTGCTACCTTTGGGGTTGGTTTGCTCTTATTTTTCAAGTACTTCTAGATGTGCTGTTAGATCGTTAATTTGAGATCTTTCTAACTTCTTGATGTAGGCTTTTAGTACTATAAACTTTTGTCTTAACACCATTTTAGCTGTGTCCTGGAGATTCTGGTATATTTATCTTTGTTTTCATGAGTTTCAGTGAATTTTTTTATTTTTGCCTTCAATTCATTCTTTACCCAAAATCATCCAGGAACAGGTTGTTAAATTTCCATGTAATTGTATAGTTTTTGAGAGAACTTCTTGGTATGAATTTTTAATTTTATTGCACTGTGGTCTGAGAATATGATTAGTATGTTTTTTTTTAATTTGTTGAGAATTGCTTTATAGCAGAGCATGTGGTCAACCTTGGAGTATGTTTTCATCTGTGTGCAGACGAAAATACATATATATATATTCTGTTGTTAGGTGGAGTATTTTGTAGATGTCTCTCAGGGCCATTTGGTCAAATATCGAATTTAGGTACTGAATATCTTTGTAAGTTTTCTCTCAATGATTTGTCCAACATTGTCAATTTGTGTTGAAATTTCCACTATTATTTTGTGTTATGTGTCTCTTCAAGGTCTATAGAAATTTGTTTTATGAATCTGGGTGCTTCAGTGTTGGGTGCATATATATTTAGGATTGTTAAGTCTTCTTGTTGAATTGAACCCTTTATCAATATGTAATGCCCTTCTGTCTTTTTTGATCATTGTCGGTTTAAAGTCTGTTTTACCTAAAATAAGAATAGCAACCCTTGCTTTCTTCCTTTTCTGTTTGCTTGATAGATCTTTCTCCATCTCTTCACTTTGAGCCTATGGGTATCATTGCATATGAGATGTGACTCTTGAAGACAGCATACAGTTGGGTATTGCTTCTTTATCCAACTTGCCACTGTGCCTTTTAAGTGAGGCACTTAGCCCACTTACATTCAAAGTTAATATTGACATGTTAGGATTTGATCCTGTCATTGAGTTCTTATTAATAGCTAGTTTTTATGAAGATTTGATTGTATAGTTGCTTTATAATGTCAGTGGGCTATGAATTTAAGTGTATTTTTGTGGTGGCAGGTATTGGTCTTTCATTTCCATGTTTAGCACTCCCTTAAGGACCTTTTATAAGGCAGCTCCCATGGTAATGAATTCCTTAGTATTTGCTGGCCTGAAAAAGGATTCTATTTCTCTTTCACTTATGAAGCTTGGTTTGGCCAGACATGGAATTCCTGGGTGGGACTTCTACCCCAGGTGGGTGGAACTTCTACCCCGGGTGGGTAGAATGTAGGCCCCAATCTATTCTGGTTTGTAAGGTTTGTGCTGAAAAGTTTGCGTTAACTTGACAGTGTTCCTTTTTTATATGACCTACCCCTTCTCTCTAGCTGCCTTTAAGATTTTTTATTTCATGTTGACTTCGGAGAATCTGATGAGTATGTGTCTTGGGGATGAGTCAACTTGTGTAGTATCTGGCAGGGGTTCTCTGAATTTTATGAATTTGCATGTCAACCTCTAGTGAGGTTGAGGAAATTTTTGTGGACAATATTCTAAAATACATTTTCCACATTGCTTGCTTTCTCTCCATCTCTTTCAGGAGTGCCAATGAGTCATAAGTTTGGTTTCTTTACATAATCCCATATTTCTTGAAGATTTTATTCAGTTTCCAGAAGTTCAATTTGGTTCTTTTTCAAAATGACTATGTCATCTTTCAGCTGTTAGGCCATTTTACTGTGGTCCTTGGATTGGGTTTCAACCTTCTCCTGTATGTCAATGAGCTTCCTTGCCATCCAGATTATGACCTCTATGTCTATCATTTCAGCCATTTTAGTCTGGTTAAGAGCAATTGCTGGGGAACTAGTGCAGTCATTTGGAGTAAAGAAAACACTCTGGTTTTTAGAGTTGTCAGAGTTCTTGCACTGGTTCTTTCACATCTGTGTGGGTTGATGTTCCTTTAATCTTTGAAGTTTATGTCTTTTGGATGGGGCCTTTGGCTTTTATATTCTTTGATGCCCTTGAGGGTTTGACTGTGGTATAAGTTGGGTTTAGTCAATTGGCTTCATTCTGGATGCTTTCAGGGGCCAAGGTTCAGCTCAGCACTCCTGGGCTATGTGCTCTAAGCCTGGGGGGCTGGAACCAGGCCTGCAGCTTTGCTCTCCGGCTTCTTCAGGTTAAGCACCTGCTGCATTGGAAAGGCTGAGGTATTCCCAGTTTACTGGCAACAACCCTCTAATGGGGGCTGCTGGCAAAAGTGCTCTGGGTGGACGGTGGTGTTGAGTTCATGCATACACATATGTGCCAGCAGGAGCTGCAGTGGGTCTCTGCATGCAAAAGCACTAGTGTCACTTCACCAATGTGACTGAAGCAGGCTGTGGGCAGCTGCACACCAGCAGGAGAAGGCTACATGCAGGTGCTTGCCAGTGGGGGAAGGCTGCTTGCAGATATGCACTGGCTGCAGGTAGCTGCAGGCTGGTGTACACTGGCAGGGATCCATCTGAAAAAGCACTCTGAAGGTTAGATGGGGTCTGCTGATGAAAGAGCTAGAGGAGTGGCCAGTGACAAGCAGGTGCAGCAAGGCAGGAACCCTAGGAGGGGCTGGCAGATGTGGAGAATAGAGGACACTCAGATCAGACTTACCCTGTCCCCCAAGCAAGACAGTCCTGCACTATCCAGGTCTGGCAGCCAGCAAAGGCTATAGCCACCTGGGGATTATGGTGAACCTTGGGGAATGGGTACCCATGGCCATGCTCCAGTGCAGCCGTTCCCACACCAAACAATCAAGGCTTCACACAGGCTAGACTTCTGTCTCTGCCAACTCTCTAGGTAGTCCTCCTTGCCAGCTCAGATGTCTTTGGGTGTTGTGGGGTCTCCTGCAGCTAGGACCCCCAAGGTCCATGAACTGCGCCACACTTATTTCATTCACCCCGTCCCTAGGAGCTGCTCAGGGCCAGAAATGGATCTTGACACTGGGTCACTCTGTCCAGGGTTTCCAACTTCCTCCTCTTTTAGTCCAGATCTGTGTCCTCCCTCTGTCCACTCTTAATGCCTTCTTTCTGAACATATGTTCCGAGTATGCTGATCTACTTGAGGGCCTAGTTTCTCTCATGGGTGAAGGTCTTCCTGGCTGTATCTAGTCAGCCACCTTTGCTCTCTCTCTCCATCTTTAAAGCCAGCAATAACGTATTTCTTTAACCCTTTTTTCATATATACTTCCTCTGACCATAGCCAGGAAAGGTTCTCAGCTTTTAAGGACTCATTTGATTAGACTGGGCCCGCCTGGGTAATCTGGGATAATTTTCCTATCTCAAGGTTCATAGCCTTAATCACATCTGCAAAGTTCCTTTTTCTGTGTAAGATAACATATTCACAGGTTTCAGAGATTAGGGCATAGACATACTTGGGATGTCATTAAGCTACCACAAGCCCAGCCAAAGTGTCATATAAGTATGAAGAAAACGAGAGGGAAAGGCATGGAAAAAACTAATAGTGGATTCTAGATTGAAAGTGTTTGCCTTCCTTTCACATGTTGTGTTTTGGCATTTATTTCTCCTGCTAAAAATTTACTGTCAATAAGAGGGAATTAAGAACCTGCAAGGGAGAGTGCATACAATGCTGCACAAAAACATATTAGAAAATCAAATAAATCTTGGCTGAAATAATGATTACAATAACTATCATGATGAAAATTTGGAGGATTCAACACAGTGATACTTAGTATGACAATAATATTAAAGTCAGTTAGAAAATAGTCGATAAAATAATTGTTAGACCGTTTTTCTTTGATCAATACTTAATACAAAATTAGCCAAAGATAAAGTCATCAATATTGATATAACAGCTTTGAGGGAATTGGATAAGTTAGGAGATGGCAAGATAGGGGGACATCAAAAAAGATCACTGGAGTTCCCATGTGCTTCTTGTGTGGCTGATACTCTAAGCCAAGAGCTAGCAAACTTTTCCTATAAAGGACCAGAGAGTAAATATGAAAGACTTTGAGTTTCATACTGTCTTCATCACAACTACTCAACTCTACAATCGTGGCAATAAAGCAGCAATAGAAAAAGTGCTGATGTACTGTCTAAATGTAATTTTTAGAGCCTAATAGTAAATATGAACATAATTGTTCCATATGAATAGTTTTTTTAAAAGTGACAATCAAGAACACCTTGATATCACAACCTAACAAAAAAGTAAAGCAAACAACAATAAAAAACACTGTGCAGTACAACTAAATGTATCATTGAAAATGAGAGGAAAAAACCCTCTTAGCAAAGTGTTTTAAGTGTGTTAAGAGAAAAATACTCAGTGACCAAGTAGGTCATTTCTAGAATCCAAGAGTGGGAAATATATCAATACAATTAATCTCTGGTAAGAGAAGAAAAACCATATAATTGTATGGGTAAGTGCTAAAAGGCATTGTATTTTTAGCTAACTATGACACACACTTTTAAAAGTTTGATAAAACGCAAGCTTCTTAATAAACTAGCAAAGGGAGGATCCTTGTTTAACACAATAAAGATGCCTACCTCAACCCAGTATACCTGACAATGACACACTGAATTAAATCCTTTTAACACCAGGGGAAAAACCGATGCTCAGTACATTGACATTGTCCTTGTAGTTCCAGCCCAATTAATTAGATGAAGACAATGATGAGATATACATTTTGAAAAGAAGAAAACTAAATGATATATTTTTGGTTACTATTACTGTTGACCACAAAAAAGAAAAACAACTAGAAAGTATTAAAATTATTAAAAGGGTTCATTATAAAATAAGCATTTAAAATTCAATAGCTTTCCTTTTAGCAAAAGCAAGCTGGAAGATATGATTAAATAGGAATGAATATTTTAAAATATAAAATAAAGATACATTAAAATTAGATATATATTTAAAACTAAAAAAAGTTATGAGGGGATTAAAAAGTCAACATTAAGTCATTGTGCAAATTTGTTATATTATTCTCTGATTTTCTGATCATTTGAAGCATATCATAAAAAATAAGTCTCTTGCTGAAGTGGATGTATGGAAGGTAGATGGATAGAGTGATAAATAGACAAATATTGGGTAAAACTTAATTTTAATAGTTAAATTTTGAATTATATAAATATTTGGATTTCTGCAATTCACTAATACAACCATGAAGTCTAAAGGTTAATGAAATTTTTGTTAAGATGTTCATACATTGCAGCAAGACTTTCCTTGTGACATATTTCTAATATTTAGAGAAAAGGAGGGTAAAACTACAAATATGTATAAGCTCAAAACTTAGAATTAATAAACGTAAAGACTTGACATATTTTCTGTAGATATTTTGTAAATAAAATATTAAACACAAATCTGAAATTCATTAATATTTTCCTCTAATTCCATTCCTTCTCCAGTCCTCCCCAGAGCCAACTACTCTTTTGACATTTTTTGGTTTCTTTACCAAACATGTTTTAATATTGCTCCTATATATATGATATCATATCCTTAACTTAATAAAGTACATTTACAAGAAACCTACAGCTAACATTATACTTACTGGTGAAACACTGAATGATTTTTCCCTAAGACCAGAACCAAAATAAGGATGTTCTGCTGTCACTCATCCTATTCAAAATCGTACTGAAGGTCATAGCTTCAGTAGGCAAGAAGGCAACAAAAAGAAACAAAAGGCATCCATATTGGAAAATTGAAAATAAAACTGCCACTATTCATGAGTGATAGGATTATCATGTAGAAAATCCTAAGGAATCCACTAAAACGCTACTAGAACTAACAAGCACAAAGAATACAATGTCAATATGAAAAAAAACATATCTTATATGTAGTGGCAATGAACAATTGCAAATTCAACTAAAACAGTATCATTTACATTAATTAGACATAAATGCAACTAAATATGGACTATATGCTGAAAATTACAAAACCAATGGCAGGAAAAATTAAAGAATACCTTTAGATGCCTGCCTTTATAACCTACTTAAAAAGATTATGTTCTTATATACCTTGAAGCATAAAGCAGAGCAAGAAATGGAAATTTTATCCTGTGAGTGTTCAACTTGGGAGAGAAGCAGAAAGAAAACTTACAAACCAGATTCAAGAAAGCAGAAGAATAGTTAACTTGAATCAAGTCATCTCTCCTCTATATCTTAAAAAAAAAAAAAAAAAATACCTAAACAAATAGAAAAATATACCATGCTCATAGACTGGAAGATATAAAGTTGTTAAGAATCAATATTCTTTAAATGTAAGCTTATTCAAACTGATAGATCTAATATAGATTTTGGACTCAATATAGATTCAATACATTTCCAATCAAAATCCCAGCAAGATTTCTTTATAGAAATCAACACGCTAATTCTGAAATTTATATGGAAAGCCAGGGAATTAGAAAGACCAAAACAATTTTGAAAAAAGAATAATATTTGAAGACTTATACTACCTGATATCAAGACTATAAAGCCATATACTACATATATTTGCAACAAAAAAAGACTTCAGAGATAGAACCACTAATACATAGTTCAATTCTTTTTTTTTTTTTTTTTTTTTTTTTTTTTTTTT
>NW_016813906.1:3857773-3861301 GCF_001698545.2 Rhinopithecus bieti | reverse complement strand
CGGCTCACTGCAACCTCTGCCTCCCAGGTTCAAGCAATTCTCCTGTCTCAGCTTCCCAAGCAGCTGGGATTACAGGCGTGTGCCACCACACCCAGCTAATTTTTGTATTATTAGTAGAGACGGGGTTTTACCATGTTGTCCAGGCCGGTCTCAAACTCCTGACCTCAAGTGATCTGCCCACCTTGGCCTCCCAAAGTGCTGGGATTACAGGCATAAATCACCCCGCCCAGTCTCAATTGATTTTTGACAATTGATTTTGACAAAAATGCAAAAGTAATTATTAGATAAAGGATAATCTTTTTTAAAATTGTGTTGAAAAAACTGGATATACACGTGCAAAAAATATAAACTTCCTTTCTTACCTCACACCATACGCAAAAGTTAAATCCAAATGGATGACAGACTTAAAAGTAAAACCTGAAATCAGAGAAAATATACATGGGAAAACAAGTGAAATATCAAAAGTATAAAATATTGTAAGAAAAGTTAACAAATGGAACTTTATCAAAATTAAAAATTTCTTCTCTCTGAAGGTGCTTATAATAAAACAACAAACCACAAACCAAGAAAAAAATCTATGCAAATTATGTATCTGATAAAGGACTTGTATCCAGAATATATAAAGAACTGTCAAAACTCAGTAAGAGAACAAACAATCCAATATAAATGGGCAAAACTCTGAACAAATACTTTACAAATGAAAATAAACATATGGCAAATATGCACATGAAAACGTGTTCAAGATCATTAGTAATTAGGGAAAGGCAAATTAAAATTATAGTGAGATACTACTACATACCTATTTGAATAGATTTTAAAAAAAATAAAACACTGACATTACCAGTTCCTGATGTGGATGCAGAAAAACTAGAATCTTCATACATTACTGGTGGGAATGCAAATTGTTATAAACTCTTTGAAAACTGTTTGGATGTTTCTAATAAAATTAAATATACACTAACCATATGACCCAGCAATTCAACTCCTGGACACTTATCTACATGAAATAAAATTTATGTTCATACAAAACCTATATATGAATATTTATAGTATATTTATTCAAAATTACTACAAGTAATTTATATGTCCCTTGGCTGGGAAATGGACAAAAAAGATTGTGGAACCTCCATTCAATAAAATACTGCTCAGTGAAAAAAGAAAAGCAAGTCATGATACATGTAACAACATAGATAAATCTCAGATGTGTCATGCTGAGTGTAAGATACTACACTCAAAAAGCTGCTACAAATACTTTAAAACTTCTACATATACTTAAAAATTTCATTTACACATCATTCTGGAAAAGTCAAAACTACTGAGACAGAAAACTTGTTGTTGCTTTCTGTTACTAGGGTCTGGGGCTGGGAGGAAAGATTGACCACAAAGCAGGGCATGGGAAATTTGAAGGGGGTGTTGGAACTGTCCTGTATCTTGACTGTAATGGTGGTGATTACACAACTATACATAACTTTGCCAAATCTTGCAGGACTGTATAAAAAAAGGGTGAGTTTCACTGTACGTAAATTATAATTAAAAGTTAAAAAAAAAACTTTTCATTTTCATACTGTCCTATTCAAGTTTTATGTTTTCTCTTTCATTTTCTCTTTAACATTTTCAACATATTTATGTTAAAATCTCTTCACATAGTTTTATGATTTCTACTTCTTGAGATATTTTATCTTCAGCAATGGGTTAAGTCCTATGTTGTGGTTCTACCAGCAAGTGAAGTCAGTGTGAATTTGAGCTCTATGATGGCTAATTTTATGTGTCTACATGACTGAGCTAGGATGCCTAGATAGCTAATAAAACATTATTTCTGGATGTGTCTGCGAGGGTATTTCTGGAAGAGATTAGCAAGCCTTCCATCTTGACAAAGTCTTACAGCAATATTTCTTAATATAATTCTAATATCACTGTATTATGTTCATACACAAAAAGTGAGTTGAAATATTAAGTTAATTGCTTGGACATTTTGAAAAAGAAATGTTTGCCTTAATTTTATCTTTAATTGGTGATCATATGACTTCAATCTACTAAATATTTCATGGTTTAATAAAAATGTTGTTTTCATAGTGACTGATGATATATTATTTTTTAATACATTAGTAATCCATTAGGCAGATTCAAGATCAAACCAATAAAGTGCCACTGATGTAATCACTAAAAAACTAGGACCTCTTTGTAACTCAGAGCTTAAGAAAATCTGAAAGATAAGCTGAGATGTATAAAGTATTCATATAATAAATGGATTTTTATCTGTTTTAGGTAATTCAAACTTGTAAACAGACTCATCCGATTTTAAATAGAAATGGTTTAAAATAATGTTTATCTCCTATTTGTTTTATTATTTTAAGAAAAATATATCTGAAATGAATAATGAATGGCCAAAGGACAGATAAGCTAATAATATTGTATAATAGATCACTCGATTTAGAACATCTAACTGGAAAAGCTGGAAATGAGAAGTTTAAAGTTCAAGGAGGTCTGAAATCTAACAAGCTTAATCAAAGGAAAAGATGTGAAATGTTCACAAAAAGGAGTCTGCAAAGCCACACACAGAAAGATTCTGCTAGTGTTGGAAAAGAATGGCAACTTTTTCCTATTAAGAAAAAATAAAAATAGGTCACATTGTTGACCTTGGCCATCCTCTGGCATAGTCATGTCACAGTCTTAACACAGAGCATAACATAAATGGCCAAAGACTCTCAACATGTGAGAACAATTTCTGAAAAGGGGGTAGGAAATCAATTCATACTAATTTTAACTCCCTCTTGTTTCTGCAAAGGCTTATCTTGATTTCTTCGTGAACTTTAACACTCTTAGTCTCCTTGACACAGTTCAGTCTTCATACAGTTCCCCTTAGACTACAAAAGAGATCACTGGACCATAGACAGTGCAACAGATAAACATGACCTATCTTGTACTGAAAACGAGTATGTCATACTGAGCTGAAAGAAAAGAATTATTCAGGGTAAATATTGTCCACATGATAGGACCACATCACAGGCGGAAATACATTAAAGTTTGCCTTTCAAAATGGCACAGCAACTTTTTATACTTATCATCAAAAAGATCGTCAGAAAACAGCTCTAAGCCTAATATTAAAGTAAATCTCACTCCAGTATCACTTGTCTAGTGTTACAGAAGAGCTCACACATATGGAAGCAATGATTCAATCAATTAAAAAGAAGAACTCATTAAATGAAAACTTTTGTCCATTTTTTGCTAAGCGCTATTGTGAAAATGAGAGAAGTATAAGAATATCTTATATTTCAATAATACTTTGTTGTTTAGAAAATACTTTATAGCTGTTCACACGGGAAAAGACTCAGTATGTAATCTGTTCCTTTTATTTTCCCTTTATGATAGTCACACACAGACATACACACACACACACACACACACACACATGCACACACACATGATTAAACAAAAGTAGAGAACACAAATCATATGTTAAGTTTATTAAGAGTTGGGAATAGGAATTTTATGAATTCCCATGTCCATAGGGATGGATAGGAAAAAAGA
>NW_016813906.1:3841612-3857461 GCF_001698545.2 Rhinopithecus bieti | reverse complement strand
ATTTTGTCCAAAAACACGGGATCTTAAAAAAACAACAACAAAAAAAAAAAAAAAAAAAAAAAAAACTTTAATCTACATTCTATTCTTTGCCTCTAGTGTGAATAGATTCTATATTTACCAGTGAACCCATGAGCACTCTTCAGCTATAAGAGGTAGACCCTCTGAGTGTACCAAATTTTACTAGTAACTCTCCCCACCATCAGTACCTCTACTTATACATCCATTTAGGAAATTAAGTTTTAAATATGCAGTATGACTTTATATCCTAATCTGGTAGCAGTTACATGATTTATGTGCATTTGCCAAACTTATGGAACTACATTAAATAAAAGGTAAATTTTATTCCATGTAAATTATATTTTAGGGAAAAAAAAGCAAAGAAGTGGTGAGACGTGGAGGCACTGTCGTGAAGAATCTGGATATAGTTACCCAGGGAAAATCATTACAAATAGCTGTTGGGACAGATGAATGCTGGTGGGCTAACAAAGTCTAAGGGAAGTAGAGTTTATTCACCCTGTGGCATTTATCAAACTAGGGTCCAAAGAATGTTCATAGACACATAACATTCATGTGTTAGTTCACAGACATTAACATTACTGTTAGTGAACCATTCCCTAGTCTCCCAGTCTAGGTTAGACATCTTAAAAATATCTGATTTTGGCCAGGCATGGTGGCTCATGCCTGTAATCCCTAGCACTTTGGGAGGCTGAGTCGGGCGGATCACGAAGTCAAGAGATCAAGACCATCCTGGCCAACATGGTGAAACCCCGTCTCTACTAAAAATAAAATAAATAATTTTTAAAAATTAGCTTGGCGTGGTGGCACACTCCTGTAGTCCCAGCTACTCAGGAAGCTGAGGCAGGAGAATTGCTTGAACCTGGGATGTCGAGGTTGCAGTGAGTCGAGATCACGCCACTGCACTCCAGCCTGGTGACAGCATGAGACTCCAACTCAAAAAAAAATTTTTTTTGATTTGTAAAGACAAGCCCCGTGTCTTTATTATTTTATCTTCAAGCATCTAGAAGAGTGGTACATTAAAACATATATATCAAAAGCACAGATATATGAATAAACAGGAGATTAATAATAAATAGTTGTATAATCCTAAATTTCTGTCAAAAAACGAAGGCATCAGTCTAGTTTAGGGTGGTAATAATTCGTAGTTAAGTAAAAGTTTATGAAGAGAAGATATTAGGTACCCTGTAACAGCATGTTTTCAATCAGAAGTTAATGGATTCAGTGTTGCCTCAGTAATTACTTGGTTTGAGAAGAAATCATTCTAGAAATCCACTATGTTCCATACCATCTCTAATTTTGGGAATCTGATTAATAGATACAGTTTTATGGAGAAATGAGCATTAAAGAATGGGCTGAATTTGAACTGTAAGAAAGAAGTGCATTCCAGAGTAGGGAACATGTACCAAGGTATGAATATCTCAGTTGTTCTGCAGTGAAAGGGAAATAAATCACTAAAGTTAAACATGAGAAATAATGAAAAACTCACAAACTGCTAACATAATTCAGTGTTGTTTCTTTATGATCACTACATATTGACAACCTAGGTGGAATAATAGTGTAGTAGTTAAATTCATGCTCTCTACAGCCAAAGTGCCTGCATTCTGATTTCATTTCTGACACCAAATCTCTTGAGTAAAGTCTTTCAACTCTCAGTACCTCAGTTTCCATGCCTAAAATATAGACACAAAAAAGTACTGATCCTATGAAGTGGTTCTACTGGTTAAATAATTTAATACGTGTAAATTACTTAGAACAGTAACTGGTATATTTTCATGTTCAGCAAATATTATCATTTAATTTAAGGCCACAAGACATTTCCCATGAAGGTTAGATACGTCTTTCAACATTTAACAAAATTAAACTCAGTCTTTCCGAAGCCAGAATTATAACAACTTACTTCCACTTTAAGACAGGTTCCAGTATTGTAACAACACAATCTTATTTACCTTAGTATGGTACTCAACTTCATAAAAGTAAAAGGAAGACTCTAATTCATCTGAGTATACTCCATGCATTCCCATTGATGGCATTTAAGAATCCCAACTACAGTGACACTAGAATTAAATTGTGCTAAGCAATGGGTAGCTCCTGAAAGCAATATATCTCTAGAAAAAGCCATGTCCCTGCTCTGCTTTAAAAAAAAATGTAACAAACACTCTTTAAAAATGCTAAAAACTTCTTTCTAAATCGCATTGCACATGAGCCATTGGCTTTGTTTGTTGCCTTGAACTAGATTCATTCAAAGAAGTAACTGAAATATTAATTTGATCTGTGATTTGGAAAATGTTTCTCAATAAAAATATTCAAAAGCCTGACTGCTTCTCAGCTCTCAGATGAATTAAGATTTAACTCTGACATGAATTGAACCTCTCTCTGGGGATGCTTCTCTTTAGGGGGCTGAGATCACAGAGTTCATCCTTATGGCACTAGCAGCTCTTTGATTTTTGTCAGGAGGCC
Organism: Rhinopithecus bieti; assembly: GCF_001698545.2. Taxonomy (NCBI): domain Eukaryota; kingdom Metazoa; phylum Chordata; class Mammalia; order Primates; family Cercopithecidae; genus Rhinopithecus; species Rhinopithecus bieti. The sequence goes on along the minus strand of NW_016813906.1, from coordinate 3,854,986 downwards.
TGCCACCAGAGAGCAATGCATAGCAACATCAGGGTATGTCTCCCATGTTCCCTAATGAAAAGCTAGCCTGGAGACAGGGGCAGGTTGGAGGGTAAATTTCAAAGAGGGGAAAGGTCAGTTCTTGGTCAAAGTATGAAGAGCGTATGAAAGAAAGAAAACTTCGAAAATAAAGCATTAACATAAATTACTGAAAACAGCCTTTCAAGTCTTATAGAAAAAGATGAAGCAATGCTACCATGATAAAGGTTCCCCCTTTTAAAGGATGTATCCATCTTTGTCCTCTTCTTATTACTTCAGAAAATTACCAGAAATGTCGATGGATGCTTCCATTTGAGTTTCTTAAAGAAAACTTTACGGTTATTGAAATTTAAAAGATCCCACCTCTTTAAATCAGAAAGGCGTAAGGTCATAGTTAGCTTTCTGGGAAAAAAATAAAATCTGTAACTTTGCCAGAACAGCCTTTACTAATGGAGGGGGAAATGGTAAAATTGACATAACATTATAACATAAACTGATCAGTTTAAAGAGATAGAGACATCCATCAGTGTCAATAATAAATCTGGTAAATAATAAATCTGGTAAAATTATTAATCTGTAAGTAAACTAGGTAATTATTTTTCCAAAATGAAGGTTTTTGGGGACCTAAAACATCTACTGTCTACACAGTTCAAAGGAATAAAATGACTGGCCACTCTCCATTTACACCACTGATCCACTGGAATGAATGATAGAAGAACAAAACTACTTAGAAAGATCGAGAAACAAAAACTCAGCTAAGCATAAAGAATATGGCAAATACTTCAGGTCTTTGCAGGTGAGACATCAATACCAGCGGTTCCCAGAACATTGAGTTTTGGTCTCAGGGCCCCTTGGACTCATAAAGATTACTGAAGATCCCAAAGACCATTTGTTTATATGAATTATATCCTTTAATATTTGATATTTTAGAAATTAAACCTAAAAAAATGTATTAGTTCACTTTGCAAAAGCAATAAACTCATTATATATTAATATAAGCAACATCTATTTTAATAAAATTCCTATATTTTCCCAGACAAAATAAATGAGAATGACATCTTACACTTTTGAAAATTGCTTTTAATATCTAGTTTAGTAAAACAGCTGAATTTTATGTTTCTGTATTCAATTTGTTGTGGTATCTTCATTTTGATTAAAAATGTCAAGAAAATATGTTCTTATACAGAAATGTAATAGGAAAGGGAAAAAGTATTTTAATAATCTTTTCAGACACATTTAGGTATTCTTCTCTGGTATACACTGATACATGACAAGTGGCAGTTTCTGTAAGGTTAGTTGCAATGTGGACTCTGAAATCATATCAGTGAATTTTCTATACACTGGTATATTGAAATCAATGGGTCAATGTTAAATTTTGAATGGTTCTTTCACCCGTCTATGATTTATATCATCATGCACTAGTCGTTTGGAAAATAATGGCTTACTGAGTTATGTAGATCTTCCATTACAAAATACATTTTAAAAATCACATTGATTAATATCACCACCAATCTCAATAGAAAATAACTATTGAGAAGCTGTCAAGCTCACAGTGGTGGATACAAATTTTCCAGAGACTTATTTTTTCTCAAAAGCTTAAATTTTATTATTGGCAACAAATACTGTGAGTTGTTTTCCTTGAAGCAATAGTTTCATTTCATTCATTATCAAGAAAAAATATTGCCAGATATCCAATTCTACATAATCATAGTTTGTCAGTCATTCTTTCAAATAAAAATGATATGCCATGAAAAAAGGTGTCTAGTTCAGCTCACTTCTCAAATAACTGTATAAGTGCTTTTTCTCAAGGCTTACTCTGTTTGAGTATGCAGCAAAAGTGCTTTATAAGTACTTCCTGTCTTGTCACACAGAATATTAAAAAACTAGTACTCAAGCATCAAGATTTAATCAAAATAATAAGTGTTACATTTTCATCAAGAACATTCTATGTGAAACTGCTTTGCTTTCTTTTTACTGAGTCCAGTTTGGCACTACTGCCTGGATTTATGCCACGGTGCCAGCACTTTTACCCACCATTGCTTTTGCACCATCAGTGCAAATGTCAACACAAAGAAATAAGCAAAGTGCAATCAGTCTTCTGTATCTACTGGTTCTGCACCACAAGATTTCAACCAACTACGGATTGAAAATATTTGGAAAAAATAATACAAGAATAAAAAATTAATACAAATAAAAACAATACAGTGCAACAACTATTTATATAGCATTTACATTGCATTAGGTATTATAAGTAACATAGAGCATATGGGCAATGTGCATAAGTTATATGCAAATACTATGCCATTTTATACAAGGGACTTAAACATCCAACGGATTTTCATATCCTTGGGGGATGAGGAGACAGAGTGGGGAAGGGGGGGTGTCCTGGAACCAATCCCTTGCAGAAACCGAGGGATGACTATAATGGCTTAGTGTTATTATAAAGGTATTTTTCAGTTCACAAACTCCCTGAAATTGTTCTGTAGACATCCAGAGGTCCACAGACCGTGTTTTGAAAACTGATAAAATAGAGAATTGCTTATTCCTTGGTTAAAGCCCAAGGAATAAGCAAGAACTGTGAGAGTCTGAGTAAGAAGCAGGGCCAATCTCTGACCACAGCCAAAGGCTCCTCTAATGATTGCACTTGTAAATTAGAAGGGAAATCTCTGTACTATAGGTAGTGGTCATATCCCGAAGGAAGTCAAACATGCTTTTAACCTTTTTAAACTCATGTCTTGAGGAGAATAAAGAGAATTGGTTACAACTGATTGGATATAACTGTATTCACAAGGTTAAGAATAATTTCAGTCAAAATTAGAACAGGACGTCTCTAGACTTGAGAAAGAATGTCTTCCAAAAAAGAGAAAGATTATTATTATACTACTTTTATTGTATTTTTTCCAAATATTTTTGAAAGATTCTAAGATGTTTAAGTCCCTTGTGTAAAATGGCATGGCATTTGCCTATAACCTATGTAGATTCCCCCATATGTTTTAAATTATCTCTAGATTATGATACCTAATGAAATGTAAATGCTATATAAATAGTTGTTATACTGTATTGTTTTCATTTTTTCCTGCTGTACTATTTTTTATATTTTTTCCAAATATTTTGGAAAGATTCATTCAATAGGTAGAATGAGTAACGAGCTAAGGATATGATCAAATGGCTAATGTGTTGCTTATCTTAACAAGGAAAGAAAGATGAATCCAGATATAAAAGAAAAACAAAAACCAGAAAAGAAATTCTGATGCAAATAGGAAGCAAACTCAGTAAGGTATGATTTTGAGCCATCAATGGAAAGAAAAAATAGATAATCCATTTTGTCTGATGCCAGGAAATTTCTCCTTTGAGTTGCTCAGGGATTTTGACTCTGGATTTGTAGAGAAGGAAATATTTACATAGTTATAATGATAACTAAATCTAGATCTAATTAACCAATAGACAAGATTTCAATGTGGCTGCTGAAAAACATGTAAATATTATCAATATTGGAGATGCCAAGCAGAAACGATGGGAAGAAATGGTAGAAGGCCTAAGAATATTCTCAGTGATGGGGAGTTGAGAGATGCAATAAGATCAATAAGAAACACAGGAAAACTACTATGCATTGAAGTGACGGATTATTTAAAGTTACAAAGTTAAAGTTAAGAAGACATTTTTAAAATCATGCAACTGTCACAAATTGGGAAACGTAAGAGGGACCAGTATTGTGAATGAGCTAAGTTTTCTTAGATATGCTGAGTCAATAGATAATGCTTAAATGTGCTAAATCAAGAAGCTGGGATGTAGGCCAAGTATAGTGGCTCACACCTGTAATCCCAGCAGTTTGGGAAGCTGAAGTGGGCAGATCGCTTGAGCTCAGGAGTCTGAGACCAGCCTGGGCAACATGGCAAATTCCCGTCTCTACAAAAATTAGCCAGGCAATGGTGGGATGCACCTGTGGTCCCAGCTACTCTGGAGGCTGAAGTGGGTGGGAGGCAGGCTTGGGTTTGGAAGGCAGAGGTTGCAGTGAACCAAGACCACACTACTGCACTCCAGACTGGATGACAGAGGGAGACACTCAATAAAAAAAAAAAAAAAAAAGGAAAAAAAAGAAAGAAATTAGGATATAAATTATATTAGTCAAACAGCTTTAATATTTGATAACTATTATGACATAGACACATAATGATCAGAACAGAAGTCTATATTCAGAATGGATGCTGACTGGGACACACTGGCTACATATCACCTCTGTTTTTAAAAAAGAATTAGGGAGGTAATAACTGAAAGAAAGACAGGAACAAGCCAAAAGGTGGGCAGGGTTGAGCAGAACTGTTGCTTTTTGTTAAACACCCTTTTGCGCTGTTTTAATTGTTACTATATGCATGTATTACTATGATAAGTAATTGTAAATTATGAGTATCATGTTTCCACCCTATCCACAATTAGCACTGTTTAAAAACTATGCTACTATTCACTGAAGTATATAAGCAATTGATGTCTAATAGAATCAATCAATAAAATGTGAAGATAAATGTTTCCTTGATTTAGTAGCAGTTTTAAAATCTCTATTGTATTTTTACATACATTCTCAAAAATATATGAAGGAATTACTTCAACTATTAATCTGGGAGATAATTTATAATTTTAATTTCTTTCCCATGACGACAGGGAAACAATGGAAAACAGACTAAAACATGTAGGTTATCTCTAGGGCACATTTCTTTAAAAGTTATTAACGTTTTTGAGCAATAGGAGATTCTCTTACCAAAATTAAAGATTATATTGTGAATTTTATTTTACTTTAATGAATGGGCCCTGATGAGCCATAAGTTATATCTACATGGCACAGTTAACGATCCTTTCTGTTCTTCAGATCACCATGAGAATAAGAGACCTACAATAATTACATGTTGTATTTTGAGGATATTGCTTCACTTGAATTTATGATTAGTACAATTAGTCACAGATATTGTTGGCTGCAACAAGTAAGTCTATGAAAAAGAGTCTTCCAAATAACATAGATGCCTGTGCTAAGGATTGTCTGATGTTGGACTAATTCATTCTGAAGGCATACGAAGTCAGTATGGATAGTTATCTGTACTGTAAGATCAAAATGTAGAATTTACTTTCAATTTTCAGACATTCCAAAACCTAGAAATTTGTAGAATTGTGTGTATATTAATAAAAATAAAAAAAAATTGTATCTATTAGACAGTTGTTACATTATAAGATATAAGGGGGTGGGGAAGGTCTCAGAACACTTGGGTTCATTTGGAGAAGGACTTGACACAGAACAGTTTCAAAGGCACAGCCCATTTAGCCAAACACCCCCACCTTAAATCAACTTCCTCACTCTGTATAAGAATATCTTTGTGCAGTATTTGGGATCTTCAGGGTCAAAAAGTATTTCAGGCCTTAGAATGCTCTTCTTTTGTGTATTTTAAACATTCGAATAGTAGTTCCTTCTTTGTTTATGTTTACTACAAGTTTTGGTAGATCCTATAGGCTATAAATATACTATAATATTTATACATAGTTTGATAATACATATCAGAAAAAAATGTAAAATTTCTACATATATGCACATAATGTTAACTTCATTAGAAATGGGAAAAAGTTTTACTAAAGTGAGAAATATTGAATTATTCAAATCAAATAGCTTTGTGTTTGTAGACTTAAGTCTTCAACAGCCTAATAAAAGCAAAGATAGTTAATAATTCACAGCTTTGATTATCTTTAACCAGCTGGGTGAACTTTTGAGCCTATAAAATTTATATAAATACATACAAATTTTGAAAGACTATTACTGAGGCCTGTATGTTATTTTAAATACTGATTAAGTCTTGGGTTATATATCAAAACCATCAGTTGTAGCAAACATATGTGACTATCCATACTGACTTCAGATATCTTCAGAATGAATTAGTCCAACATCAGAAAATCTTTAGTTTTTAGAGTTAGTATAAGTTTATTAGTTAAAGCAACAAAGTTACATAAATCATACACACTAAAACATTTCATCTGGAAATATAAAGTAGAGTCCTTAAGCTCTTATGGCACATTAAATAAATGTGTATTAAAAACTATTATAGCCAGTTAGTGGCTCATGCCTGTAATCTCAGCATTTTGGAAGGTTGAGGTAGGATAGGAGGATCATCTTGAGGCCAGGAGTTTCAGACCAGTCTGAGCCATATAACAAGACTCCATCTCTACAAAAATTCAATACATACACACACACACACACACACACATACACACAAACGCATGCACACACAATAAACCTCATTATTTCTACCTAAGAATGCAAATTTAATGCACTAGCTTTTCCCCCATGCATTCAATTATTTATTCATCATTCATCCTATAAATATTTATTGAGCTCCCTGCTCTTACACTATTGTAGAGAAGGCAGAGACATAAAACATATGGCCATAATACTGTGTGATAAGTACGCTTGGTTATTTACCAAGTTAGGCCACTCACAGAAATTAATAAGGTTAATTACAAAAGTCCCTCAATAATTTTACCTCTAAAGTAACTGGGTTTTTTAAAAAGTTGCCTGCATTAGCTTCATTATACTATAAAAGAAATGGCAAGTGAAAACCTCTAGAATTATTATATTTACATTAAGGAAAACCAGGCAAGATGCCTATCTTCTCAACTTCATATTCATTTAATGGACAACCATACTTCATCTTTTCCTCAGTTATAGAAATTCTTGAAAGGCATTATAACTAGATCATTTTAATAAGAGAGAAGACCATCATATAGAAAATGACTAAATTATTCTCAGTTTAGAATTTCACTATTTATTTATTCATTTATTTATTTATTTTTGCCTCAGGCTTTGGGGACATTAAGGCCATGTTATAAATCCTGGTCACTGCTTTTCTAAAGACCAAAATGAGAGTTTATTAGCATCTCAGTGGTTGTCTCAATAATGACAAAACAGTTGCTCATTACTGCTCATTAGTTTCATATTAGATTCATTTGCAATAGCAATACATCTTCTATTCATACTCGATTACAAAACAACATATATGATTTGACACCTGCTGTAAAACAGAATTCATTAGATAGTAATAATACAAATAGAAATTCAGAAGCTGGACTTTTATTTGCTTCTGTGATGACTCTGTACAAGAAAATGCCTTTGAAATCATCTAGGCTAGAATAAGATAAATATGCACAGCAGCTGATCAGGTTTTTAAATACTGAATTCTCTGTTTTTCTATCTACAACAATGTTCTATATACATAATGTAATATTTTAATGAGTGGCATAATTTCCAAAATAATGAACCACTTCTTACTATACAGATGAAATGAAATATTAAATTAGAGAAGCATATTGAATAAAAAAAGGAGCCCAAGACAGTTTTTAAACTGTAGGATAAACTGAACTATTTTTTCATACATTTCATACTTTTGCATACATTTATGCCTTAATCCATGAAGAATAATCAGGTTTCAAAGTGTACCTAATCATTCCTCTTGATATTCAATTATGTTTGCTTACTTGAACAAATACTTGTGGCTATTTCCACATGTCACCGCATACAATGAAAGAAGAATGTTTAACTATTATTATTTTGTTTGGATTCATGCACCCTAAATCTCCAAAATGCAGTCACAAATTCAAAATGAAATAACTGTTTCTGCTTTTCTGAGAGTTTTAGAAGGAAAATCTAACATACTTTGTTTCATGTAAGAATCAATCTTCTACATTTCTATAGAAAATAAAAACATTAACCAGTCCTTTAAAATATATGAGTTGACCCATTGTGGTGGCTCACGCCTGTAATCCCAGCACTTTGGGAGGACAAGGAAGGCTGATCACTTGAGGTTAGGAGTTTGTGACCAGTCTGCCCAACATGGTGAAAACCCATCTCTATTAAAAATACACAAATTAGCCAGGTGTGTTGGCACACTCCTATAATCCCAGCTACTTGGGAGGCTGAGGCAGGAGAATTGCTTGAACCCGGGAGGCGGAGGTTGCAGTGAGTCAAGATCGCGTCACTGCACGCCAACCTGGGCGACAGAGCAAGACTCTGTCTCAATAATAATAATAATAATAATAATAATAATGATATGAGCCATTGGAGACTTTCTTTTGTTCCATTCCACAACCTCTTTTTAGTTATCTACAATATTCCAGGGACATTAAGATTATGATATTCATACCTTTGTGGGACTAGAATTTAACAATATCAATTCTGTCCGATTACAAATTCCAATGAATCTAAATAATGGTTGAATTCCTACCATATTGCACAAACCTAGAACATGGTAGCAACTCAACAAATATTTATTAAATGAATTAATGAATGAGTGCTGTGAAAAATAAGATAGAGAACAATAATACCTGCTCTTTGGTTGCATATAATTCTGGTGAGGAAGTAAATCTCAAGAGATATTTAAAATAAAAGTAAAGACTGGGTGTGGTGGCTCACACCTGCAAACCCAACACTTTGGGAGGCTGTGGCGGATCATCTGAGGTCAGGGGTTCAAGACCAGCCTGGCTAACATGGTGAAACCCCGTTGCTACTAAAAATACAAAAAATTAGCCAGGTGTGGTGGTGCATGCCTGTAATCCCAGCTACTCAGCAGGCTGAGGCAGAATTGCTTGAACCCGGGAGGCAGAGGTTGCAGTGAGCTGAGACTGCACCATTGCACTACAGCTTGGGCAACAAGAGTGAAACTCCATCTCAAAAAAATAAAATAAAATAAAATAAAATAAAATAAAATAAAATAAAATAAAATCAGTATGTGTGAGGATAGGTAGTGGAGACCACACTTATTTTGAGAATGAAGAAAATGGAGAGATCACCATAAGCTGAAACTGCAGAGTATTTTTTTTTTTAATCACATGGTTATATATCTTCATCCAAGCTCTGAAGGCTGAGCTGAATTTGCATAGGTGGAAGCTCAGAAACAAATATTTTAGGCTAGGGAAAAGAATTGGTCTAAGTTTAAAGGTAGAAATGAGCATAGGAAATATTGATGCTATCCTCAATAGGTATTTTACAATATAAAGTTTGTAAATGTATTTTCACAGATACACTGCCTATTTTCAGACATTAGAATAATGCTGTTACAACTGTTAAAGCATGCTTCATTTTGTGTTTGGAAATGAATCTGCTAACATCATAAAATATACCATTTGCATGCAGACGTGTAGAAAGAAAATCAGCTCAGGGTCATGATGCCCAGCAAGTAAATTCATGCCACTTACACACAATAGTGTTGGAAGTTAAATTGTCGAAAATTAGTTAATGATTCTAGTGTTAGTATGTACACTACAATTTAGGTAAATAAACTCAAATTCAAACAGGTATATTCTCAAAAAGTAAAATTTCCATCCTTATAATTGACCATAACATACATATACATAAACTAAGCTTTACAATAATCAAAGCCTTAAGTAAATGTTACATTCTATAAGAGATAATTATTTTGTAATAGAAAGCAGATCACAGGAGAGCTTCTTGCCCTCCTTGCTTAAAAAAGAAAATCCAAGCAGAAATTCAAATTTAAAAATGACAAAATAAAGGTTCCATACAAAGGCAAGTTATGTAACTTGACTGCTTACTATTATTTATTCCTTGGGTCTTTATAACAACTGACTTAAAATCACATTTCAACATTTTTTTGTTTTTAAAACACCTGGCTTTAGCACCACCAGGAAAATTATTTTATGTTTTTTAAAATTCATGAATATGTATCAATATTATCTCTATTATTTATTTTTATCAGTTAATGTCTAATATAGAGTTTCCAGGGTTAGCACATAAAAATATAGGATGCACAGTTAAATCTGAATTCCAGAAAACTGCAAATTATTTTTAGCATATTTATATTCCATGCAATATTTTGAGCATAGTTTTACTATAAAATTATTGTTTATCTGAAATTTGACTGGACGTCCTCTACCTTTTCTGGCAATTTTAGTATTAAACAGTGCATTGCATTCTCAAAAGCAATTGTTTCTACAACCTTCTTTTCTTCTCATCAAATACCATGGTGTCTTGTGGCCTGTGATTTCAGTTATAATTCTAATCCAGGCTGAATCAAGGCAGTTGGTATTTACACATTTTTCCCACACAAAATTATGTTTTCTAATAATTTAGAAAATTTTAATTTTCTAATAATTGTTTACTATAACTTGTTTACTATAACTGTTTAGATCTTGTCACTGAGGCCTTCTTATAGATTGAAATCTTAATGTTATTTATATTTGCACTATTTAGAACAGATAGATAGCATTCCTAATTCCAGACTGCCATTTTGCATATATTAGGCAATACTTTCTCTCTTTACTTTAATTCAAAGATTAATAGCTTTTGACTCTTACTCAGAATCCTGTGTTTAACAGTAAGAATCAACTCTCCTCTTTTCTTCTTGCTCATTCTCAATCTCTGGCTCTCTTTTTTCTTTGTCTCTTTTTCTTTCACACATACATACATGCATACAGCACACACACACTAACACACACATCCTGATATACCAGAACCTATGGGATTATAATATGCTTTTATAGTTCCAACCAAGGTAGTTCTTGAAGCCATAGAGGCACTAAGCCACTGTGTATTATCTGAAAATGTGATATGATTTGCATGACTTTTCTAAAATGTATTACTAAGTGGTTCAGTGACTAAGTTTATTTCATTCTTTCAGGACTTGTAAATGAGCCTCTTACCAAAAGCTTTTTATTAGAATTGCAATTGACTGTTTTCTAATCTGTTACTGCAATGGTTTTAGCCTGTGAAACAAATCTAGGCATTATTCTGAAATAATGAGTGACGTTTGAAATAAAGAAGTTTAAACCTGAGTTTCAAAAAAAATCAAACAAATACATCCTCAGACATCCATGTGTCATTTGTTTTGGATTTTGTTCATTAAAGGAAATAATCTATTCCTTTAATATTCCTCAATAATGGTTAACTTTTTAAACTATGTTCTCTGCCAAATAAAAGTATACTCAACACAAAGAATACAGATTTCCCTTTCATATGTGTGGTAATTTTTCTCTACCTAACATTTTATGAGTTCTTCCAATAAAACAGGCAACTAGGGTAAACGTATTGTTTAGTGAAATATCAAAAAATCCTGAAGTTGATCAGGCATTATTGAGATATATACTAGTTCTTCTGGTATAGTGGAAGATCATTTGAAACTGTATTAAATAATCACCTATCAAATTCTCAGCAGTTACAGTGAATGTAGAGACTTACAGTCCAGTTAGCTGGTCATTATTCTAATTCCAGGGACCAGTTAGTGGTCCATTTACTCTAATTTCACACTTGAAAGGTAAAGAAACGTACAAACATTTAGGTGTTAACATTCACGCAACGAAGATAAAAGGCTTGCAATTTTAATTATCATCTAGAAAATACTAAGTTTTGTCCAATTATATGACTATATAATTAGCCAGGTCAGTCTGTAGGGATTTAGATGCAAAAACTATTTTGTCAGGAAACCATGCTTACACAGGGATTAACTTAATAACAGAAACAATATCTAAGAAGATAAAGATATTAACATTTAAAATGTTATCAAAATAGATTGCTTTCCTCTAAAAATGTAGAATCTTCCATGGTTACAAAAGTAATACAAGCTCATAATGGAAAATTTCAAAATTATAGAAAGTGTGTAGATGAAAATGAAAATTTCTTACTCTAGCACTTTCTTAGAAATCTCTTGCTTTTTGATGCAGTTGTTTCTGGTCTTGTAAATATTGATATTTTTATAAAATTGGGATTATATGTGGCTTTTAATAATAAGATAATTAAAATTTAAAAGACAATGGGTAAAGTAAAAAACAAATGAGACCTAACTGAAGAAATGTTAAGATGCAAAACGAATCTGTTGAAATGACATAAAAATGCAAGAAGAAGAAAAGTATAAAACATATATAAGATAAAAAGACATGGAAGAATTATTGAGAGGGTCAGTAAAAACATTCAATGAGATAGTAGGTAAACATTTTCTCACTTTGGTAGGGTGTCTACTGTTAAAGCAAGGACATTGATTGGGAAAGAATAGGATCATGTAAGTTGGAAGACCCAGATGAAGGTAGGGCCATTAAGCTCCTAAATTCTGATGAGTCTTCTTTGACAGTAGATGAGACCTCCCCACCCCACTAGCGGGGATCTCTCCAACCTCAAGGGTAGTAGCCTCTCTACCCTCTTCTAAGGGGATTGCTGCTGCTTTGCCTAAAGAAACTGAAATAGCCACCCCTGAGGCAGATGCTAAGCAAGACAATGCTGATTCTCCTCAGAACCCACCCCACCACCTCTATAATCAAGAAGAACTACTTGAGTTTTCTACTTTATATAGACAGAAATCTGGGGGACATGTGTGGAAACTGGTATAAAGGGTGCGAGATAATGGTGAAAGACAAATAATGTTGGATCAGGCTGAAAGTACTGGCATAGAGTCACTGAGCAGAGATTCTGCATTTAATGTTAAAGCTTTGGGAGTTAGGAGGGATTTTAAAAGTTTGTTTGGTTGAAACTGAAAATTGGAACAAAAGGTGGCCCACAGTGACCAAAGTAAAAATGCCAGACATGCCTTGGTTTTACTTAGTGGAAAGAATTCAGTCTTAGGGAGATTGGAATGTTAGAGTGGATTTACCATTTAAGATCCATTCACTCATATTGGGAAGGTCTAGAAGACATACCACTGACCAATACTGTGAGGAAATAAATTTGTAATTGAAGTCTCAGCATTCTTGAAAATCTTTGTGATCACTCTTCTCTGTGGAGCAGACCTCACAGTGGGAGCTGAAGTCACTACATTAGAAAACCTAAATGTAATGGGAGTAATTGGATCCCGGATGACAAGAGCCAAGAGGCAGGATTCAATCTCCAAGGCAAGGTGGGTATGGTTACTGTGATGGACAGCAGAGTCAAAGCAACAGTCAGAATACTTGGCCCTCAACTGACCTATGGCATTGGCTATTTAATTGCTGGTGTTCCTAAAAGTGAAACAGAAAAGAGGCCTACTAAATTCTTACTTGACCTTTATGAACAGAAAAGTTCTAGGTCAAGTGAACAGAAGTCTAATTTGAGTCATAAAAATGAAGAGTCATGACCTCCCAATCAATTCCTAGACAAGCCAGTTTACAGATCCAGAATCCTTCTAATGAGGGCAAGGCTGGGTCCCATCAAGGAAGGACCCCAGTAAATTGTCAAAAATGAATAATAGTAATCTTTCTCTCAGCCTTCCCCAAAGACCTTTGGACTTGGACTGGAACTGACACCATCAATATTCTTCCTTCTCAGTTCTTTAGACTAAGACTGAAACTATACCATCAGTTCTGCATCTTCAGTTTGCTAAATAGAGATCTTGGGACTTCCCAGCCTCC
>NW_016813906.1:3837150-3841345 GCF_001698545.2 Rhinopithecus bieti | reverse complement strand
CTCTCAATCTCTCTCTCTCTCTCTCTCTCTCTCTATATATATATATATATATATATGTATATATATAATATGTGTGTGTGTGTATGTATGTATGTATATACGTATATATACACACATACATTGTGTGTTTATGTGTGTATATATATGTAATTGATTTTTTCTCTGGAAAATCATGACTAACAGAACGAATACAGTTAGCCCTTGAACAACACAGATTCAAGCTGCAAAGGTTCACTTAACATGTGGATTTTCTTCCACCTCTTCCACCCCTGAGACAGCAAGAACAACCTCTCCTTTTCCTCCTTCTTCCCACCCTACATAACATAAAGATGACAAGGATAAAGGCATTATGACAATCTACTTCCACATAATAAACAGTAAATATATTTTCCTCTTATAATTTTCTTAATAGCCTTTTCTCTGCTTACTTTATGTAAGAATACAATACATATTACATATAACATAAAAAATCTGTTTATGTTATTGGCAAGGCTTCTGGTCAACATAAGCCTGTTAGTAGTTAAGTTCTGGGGAAGTCAAAAGTTATACACAGATTTTCTACTGTGCAGGGAATCACTGTCCCTAACCCCCATATTGTTCAATGGTCAACTGTATGCCTGTATTAAAAGTAAACTTCAAAATAAAATGTTAAAAAATCACTAGAGATAAAGACAGCTACTGATAATAAAAGTTTTAGTAAATATAACATTTCTAAATGTATGTGCCTCCAAGAACACAACCTCATAACTCATAAAACAATATGCTAAAATTACAAAGGGAAATAGAAACTCCACAATAATGGTGACTACTTTAACAAACTTGTCTCTGAAAATAACAGAACAAGAAGAAAAAATAAGAATGTAGTGTTTTGAACGTAAAAACCACAAGAAAAAACCTTTAAATAAACATTGAACATTTTTAAATGACTATAAGTTGTAACAAATTTCAATGAACTGAAATCATACAGAGTATGTTTTCTAATCACAGAGAAACTAAACTAGAAATCAATTACAGAAGAATAACTAAAATCTCCCTTTGAATATTTCTTAAAAAGTCAATTACACTAGCGTCAAATAAGATCTATATAGTACATGAGGCAAAGATGAACTTACAATAAAAAATTAGGAAATATTGTCAACTGATGAAAATATATAATATCAAATTTAAGGTCATATTATAGAAAAAGCAGGAAGATGAAAAGGAAGGAAGGAACAAAGAAAGGAAACAGGAGAGGAAGAAAATTACAAAGGAAAACAGACAAATCCACAATAATAGCTACTGTTTATTTAACAATAATGCCTAATGTTTATTTAATGGTTTTGTTTCCTATGGTTAACAAACTGTGAAGGAAGGAAGAAAAGAAGGAAGGGAGAAGGAAGGTAGGGAGGAAGGAAACTAACAATCTAAGCAATCAATTTATGTGGTTAGTAAAGAAAAAGAAACAGGAATTACATCTCTCCCCCAAAAGCAAAAGGAATAAAATAATAAATATAAAAGCAGATAATAAAATATAAAACAAGGATATTATACAGAAAGTGAGGAAATGGTTAATACATAATTCAATAGACTGGTTATACCTGATAAAGAAGGAAAGAGGATGTCTTAGTCGATTTGTGCTATAACAAAACACCAGAGACTGGGTAATTTACGAAGAACACAAATTTGTTTTCTCACTGTTCTGGAGGCTGGGAATTCCAAGATCAAGGCACTGGAAAGTTTAGTTGTCTGGTGAATGCTGCCCTCTGCTTTCCAGATGGCACCTTGTTGCTGCATCCCACAGAGAAGGAGGAATGTTGTACACTCACAGGGAGAAGGTAGAAGGGTGACTCCCTCTGCCAATCCCTTTAATAAGGGCAACTAATTCCATTCACAAGGAAGGAGCTCTCATGGCCTAATCACCTCTTAAAGGCCCCATCTTCTAATAGTAGCCCATTGGCAACTCCTGAATTTTATAGGGGACACATTGAAACCGTATCAGGGGATATCATTAGGGAAGTGTGCACTATTTTTACAGTTACTTCTCATTTCTTGTACTGAAAAAACAAATTTCATGATTAGGAAAATATGATCTGTGAATTTATTTAACTGGACATATGATATATTTTGCAGGTATATACATACATTTCTATATGTAGAGTAAAAAAAATTACCTAGTGTCTGAGAAAACAATTGCCAGTCTCTCAAGGTGTACCATGGAGCCTCTTCTTTCTTGTCTGTGAACCACTTGTACCGAATATTAGCCATGACCATGTGACACATAAACAAAGAGAAACCACCAGTGCAATCTGTATAGTAAATATCAATAAAGGTTGATGACTTTATTTTTAATTTTAAAATAATACAATTAATAGACCTAGTATGTCTTCTAACCACTCAATCCATCATTTTGTTTTCACCCATGATGTTCACACCTTGCATTGTATGCACATTTTAGTTAATTCCAATAACTTGATTTTCTACAGGGTCAGTGCTAATCGCTAATGCTCTTTCTGTCATTCAACATATCAGACCTGTTCATTTTCACTTTATTCATACAGCTCATATTTTATTAAAATTGTGAGAGTACAATACAGATGCTTAACAAAAATTTTGCTTCCCATTTGGATATGATTCTTTTATTGTCTTTAAGCCTATGTTTTATTTATATGAGAGCATACTTTCATTTATTCCCCATATTTTCTTTTCTCCTAATTACTCATCCTTTAATGAGAAGAAATATATCCAGGCCCATAGGTTGTAAATTAACAGGGTGAGTGTGTATTCCAGTGTCCAATACTTAATGTCCACTAGGATGCTACCAAAATTCTCCTCTCATACCTTAAGCTGAAGCACAATAGATATGTACAGAACATCCCCAAATTGATGGTGTCTAAAGACACTTACTTGGTAAGCCCAGGGCAGGATTTATTTTTACTTATCTCCATTACCTGGCTCCTTTACAATGAGAAAGCAACTTGGTATATTAAATTGGAGAGCTTAAAATCTCAAATCAGATTATCTGGGTTCAAATCCAATCTTCACAACCTATTAAAGGTGTGACCTTGGGCAAATCACTTAATTTGTCACTGCCTTAGTATATTTCTAAAAGAGAGATGATGATCATCTCTACCTCATAGGGATATTATAATTTCATGACAAACAAGCACGAGCCTTATTAATTTATGTTTAGATATACTTTTTACTAAAAATGCTGGATGAAAAAAGTTTTCTATAAAGTACCAACTCCCTATTTTTTTTTTCTAATTCTGTTCTTATTTACTGTCAATTTAATATCAAGGCTTAGTGTCTCCTACTCACCCTTGGCTAGTTTACATACTGTGAATTTCAACCACTCAATGGATAAGGGCAACTTAGTCTGTTGGTTAATTGTGCTCACCCCATCAGGGAAAAACTGTGACTCTTTTGGTTGCAATATAGGTCTCCATTTCTGAAACAGGATTGGAAAATCGGTGTATGCGGGGAGTATTTCCTATCTCCTACCTGTCAAAGGCCCAGGCATGTCTGTGATTGTTTCTTCTTCTGATCTTTCTGCACTTCCTTTCAGAGTTTGATAACTCTTTGTATCCCTCCCACTCTATAGCACTTCTTATCTTCTAACAAACTGGACTAATTATTTATTGTCTGTTCCCAACTCCATGGCAGTTAGAATAATATCTCTACAAGGACAGGGAATTTTCTCTATATGTTTACATAAGGACAGGGAATTTTCTCTATATGTTTACATAAACCAGGGCCTGGCCCAACGTAAGATTTCAAATAAATACTTCGTAATATTTTAGCAACCTTACTTTTTAGTACAACTGTGACTCTACAAGTGTTCTCTGTTTTCAAAGGAATTTCAATGGGGAACTCCATCAGGTGAAACTAGCTGGCCTCCATACTTTGGAGGTCAGGTGCATTGTTTTTAGAACCAATCATTTGAACTTTCCCCAATGTGCGTCAATTTAAAAATATATAACCAATGGAACAGAACAGAGCCCTCAGAAATAATACCACACATCTACAGCCATCTGATCTTTGACAAACCTGAGAAAAACAAGAAATGGGGAAAGGATTCCCTATTTAATAAATGGTGCTGGGAAAATTGGCTAGCCATAAGTAGAAAGCTGAAACTGGATCCTTTCCTTACTCCTTATACGAAGATTAATTCAAGATGGATTAGAGACTTAAATGTTAGACCTAATACCATAAAAAC
>NW_016813906.1:3786118-3834633 GCF_001698545.2 Rhinopithecus bieti | reverse complement strand
TTGTTTTAGTTAGAAATATTAATGGCATTCCTTTTTGGGGTTTCCACCACTTCTTTTCAATTCTAAAGTTCTACCTCCATTTATGGTTACTTCAACTGCCAGTCAGAAAGCTTCTATCCAAGGCTGTCAGCAGAAGACACTGGAACTGGAATTTAAATTAAGTATTGTAAATAATTATTTGGTATCATCCCTCTAATGAATCATATTAAATCAGGGATGAAATACACAAGTTTTGTCTGGTGTGGTTTTCCTCTTTATGAGTTTTTTTCCTTCCTAATCATAGCGCTTAACATTTTAAGATGGTAGGAGATATATTCATGGTATTTACATTTTATTTTGTTATATTTCATCTTGTAAATTTTATTTTGACTTTTTATTTTGCAAACACCAAGGTTAATACACAGGGAAAATCAAAAACAGTTCCATAAAATGAAATTATAACGGTTGAAATCTAGAGATTCTCATTGTTATGCCACAGGTTATGCTATTATCGGAACTAAATATCACTCTGTGAAAAACAGTATCTGGGTCTGCCATTTTTCAACAATTTTCTGATTTTCTGATATCAACTGGGTGGCTTATAATTCAATCCTGTTATGACACTAACTCTAGGTTAGTGTCAGATTCCACAGATATAAGGGCTAAATCTCACGTTAGGGCTCAAGACACACCACCCCAAAATATGTCTGTAGGACACCAGACTCTGTTACTCCAAAATATATTTCCTTGGCATATTTTCAGCTGGTTATTCTGAAAAAAGGCGAACAAAAGGGTAGCTCTGAAATTTACAGCTTTTCAGGAACAAAATTTACAGTAATCAGGAAGTCACCCTATATGGTCTAAAAAGGGGAGGCATGAATAATTCACCGTTGTTTAGCATATCACCAAGAAATAACCACAAAAATGGGCAACCAGCAGCCCGGAGGGCTGCTCTGTCTACGGAGTAGCCATTCTTTTATTCCTTTACTTTCCTAATAAACTTGCTTTCACTTTATTCTATGGACGCCCTGAATTCTTTCTTGCACGAGATCCAAGAACCCTCTCTTAGGGTCTGGATGGGGACCCCTTGCCTGTAACATGAGCACCACCCTTTCAGCACTTCAATGTTTGGAGCAACCAGAAGCTCCTCTAATGTTATTGTTAAGGAGGTTTTTTTTTTTAAGGTTTTATTCATCAGGCTTAATTAAATCATTGTCATTGGCAATTGAACTCAATCTTCAGCCCTCTTCCCCTCTCCAGAGTTTAGGGGAATAGGGCTAAAAGTTCAAGCCCTCAAATTACATTTGTGGCCAGTTCTTCCCTTGAAACCATCTAAGGGCCTACCTGGAGTACACTCATTAGCATAAACTCAGGATGTTAAAGGAGTTCATTATAAATAACAAATACACATCAGATACTTAAGAAATTCCAAAGAATTTGGGCGCTCTGTGCTAGGTATAAAAAGGACAAAGACAAAATCTATTTTTTATTATACCACAGTGGAAAAATCATATTTACTGGCCAAAGACATTTTACATATTATATCTTAATAATACTAAATATTTTAGTTACCATTATGCAGCCAGGTTTTAAATGAAAATATAAAACTTAAAACTTTCAGTGTATTTTAGAGTGTTGAAAGTTTGACATGTCAATATCTGAAATTCAAAGTATGCAAAGTTTTATAAATTGAAACTTGGAAGAAGGAGGCCTGTAAAGAAGAATTACCTTTCAAAAAAGAGCAACATTTAAATTTTAGATATATTCTACTTTCTATGTTTCTACAAAAAAATTTAATTCCAGTTTTAGATGAATAAAAAAATCAAGCAGCAAAAAATACCTACTGACGTTTTTTTCTTTAAATGCCAATATATTTTCATGATGAAATATGAAAATAGGTATAGCATAAAAAGATCTTTAAATATCATAACCAAAATTTGATTATTACCAGTACATAATTTATATGCATTTGCAGAAGGCATTTATGTAACTTCCATTCACATTTATTTGTGTCTGTCATTTACACACTACTAATGACATCAAAATGCATAATGAGGCAGCAATGCAGAATACCCAGCTTTGTATAATATGTTTACACATTCTGATTGCTAATATGCTAGAAATAAGTCAAAATGCTCTATCAGTGGTAACTTTCTAAAGATCTTAATTTTTTGGTTATCCAAAATGTTTGAATCTGTAATTCCTTTTCTATGTTTTTATAAACAAGTAATAAAATATTGCTACAAAGTTTTTAAAAAACAGATATGATTCTTGCCTTAAAAAACAGAAACAGTACCTTGCTCAGTACAAACTGATTAAAATATTCATATTAATTTCATATTGGACTGAAAATGTTGTTAATTTACTCAAATTTGCTTATGCTCTAAGGTGATACTTTCATGATACTTTCAGGAGATAACAGAAAAACTAAATAATAATGATATCACAATGTTTCCACTTTCTCATAGCAGGGATTTAACAACAGCTATTTTAGCAGAGATAATTCTTTGCTAATTGGTTCATTTTTATCAGTTTTAAAATGGATACATGTATTAAAAATTGGTGTACCAACTCAGGAACATACTATATTAAAATCTGCTCTAAGTAATTTGCTGTGCTATATTCCTAAGGAGATAAATTACCAAATGTGTATATTGTGCATTGGTCAACAGTAATGTAAATTATCAATACTCTATGGTCAAAGATAACTCCAATTAATACAATGTCCTTTCTGCTACATTTAAATACCTAGCTAATTTCTTATTATGAGAGCAGATTCACTGATTACAATCTTTCAAGATATGGGGAAAAGATATTAAATAAAACAGTTCGTGAAACCAGTGATCAACTAGCTTCAGTGTGAGGGAAATTTTCATAATTCTTACCAGTTAAAACCAGGTATAGCCTTTACCCTTGCATTCTGCTTCAACAACTCAGGTTACCACTCGTGTTAAGTAATCCAAAAGACCCATTTCACTCCTATTCTGCTTGCACTCTATGCAGCATTGCATTTCAGTTCACAAATATGCTTTGGGTACTTAACGATATGCAAGACACTATGTTTGGTCCTGGGAATTCAAAGACGAATATGGTATGATTCTTGCCTTTGAAAAATTTATAGCCTACCATTGGAAACTGACATTAAATGGAATGATACCACATTTTAGAACTTCTGCTAGTTTTATAAAAAAGAGACCCATTAAAGGTAATTGAGGTAAAACAGTATTACTGTATAGGTGTAGATCTGCAGTAGACACCTAAAGACCCAGAACCAGGAAGATATCAAGAAGGAATAGAACCCAAGTGGAAACTCTGCTTCTTTTTTTTAGGTTTTGCTGACACCCTGACTTTCACTCAGTAAAATCCACTTCAGATTTCTGACCCTGAGACTTTTTTTTTTTTTGAGACGGAGTCTCGCTCTGTCACCCAGGCTGGAGTGCAGTGGCCAGATCTCAGCTCACTGCAAGCTCCGCCTCCCGGGTTCACACCATTCTCCTGCCTCAGCCTCCCGAGTAGCTGGGATTACAGGCACCGCCACCTCGCCCGGCTAGGTTTTGTATTTTAGTAGAGACGGGGTTTCACCGTGTTAGCCAGGATGGTCTTGATCTCCTGACCTCGTGATCCACCTGTCTCGGCCTCCCAAAGTGCTGGGATTACAGGCTTGAGCCACCGCGCCTGGCCCCCTGAGACTTTTAAGATATTACATTTGTGCAGTTTTAAGCTACAACTGGTAATTTGTTGCAGTCACAATAGAACACTAATACAGAAGTTATACAACCATTTTTTTTTTATCCTGGTAGTGGCTATATTCAAATTTTAGGAATATTTAGCTTATATTTCTCTGCCAAATCAAGAACAAAAAGGAACCTATTAAGTCCTCTTGGGTGGTTACATCAGAGATTTAACAAGCATTTAGCTTTTGTCATCATTTTTCAGCTTAGATTTGTTCATTTCCTTCTTTACTTGTTTTTGTGTTTGTTAAACTATTTGGCTTTTAAATTCAACTAATTATTAATTAACATTTTTAATATGAGGCAGTATAATGTTTGTTCTGGAGTCAAATATGCTTGGCTATGAATCCTGGCCTTACTATTGCCTGGCTGTGGGACCATGGACAAATTATGCAGACTTTCTGATTCTACTGACCTTACATGGAAAATTGGTTAAGAATTCAATACCTATCTCATTATTATTTTATATTAAATTAAATGACGCACGAAAAGCATCTGGCACTTAGGCAATCACTCAATAAGCGTGAAATGTCATAATCTTCCCTTTCAAGAACTCTTTTTGACCTTTGCACTAAGTATTTAAATTATCATACATATTTATGTGTACAAAACATAAAATTTATCTAAGTAGTTTTTATTGCTCACTTCAATGTTTCAGTTATTTTATTAAAATCTACTTTCATTTGACAAGAATTTTTTTGGCTAAAATTTTGGGAAAAAAATATGAGAGTGGTATGTTTTGCGAGCCCTTGCATAGCATGGGAAAACATGTTGCCCTCAAATGTAAATGTTAGCTTAGCTAGGTATAGAATATTGGAAATTGTTACATATGAAACTCTCGATCTCTGTCTTCAGACATTTGATTTTTGTATAGATCAATTCTGAGGCAAATTTGATTTTGTTTTTTCCTTATAGCTACATTTTTTTTTTTTTTCTGTAATCAAGTGAAGACATTTATTCACTCAGGTACATTTCCTCAAATGTTTTATTTGATGATTGGTTCTCTGTCTCCTCCTTTTTCTTGTTCTAGAATTAATTCTGTGGGCTCTTGAGTTACACTGCCTGGATCTACCACTTACAAATCTTTTATCTTGGGCAAGTTGCTTAAATTTTCTGTGCCTCAGTTTTCTAATCTATAAAATAGAGAGCATAATAATATTCATCTTACCGTTTTGTTATAAGGATACAATTTTTTATTGTATGTAAAGGAGTAAAACTTGCCTAGTACATAAGTGTTCAGAAACTATTATTACTGATAGTGTTTTAATTATACACTCTTGTAGAATGTATAATTTGCAGATTCTCCATTGTATGTTTTAATTTAATTAATTAATTAATTTTTTTGAAACGGAGTCTTGCTCTGTCTCCTAGGCAGGAGTGCAGTGGCATTGGCAATCTTGGCTCACTGCAACCTCCACCTCCCAGGTCTCAGTTTCAAGTGATTCTCCTGCCTCAGCCTCCCGAGTAGCTGGGATTACAGGTGCACACCACCATAGCCAGCTAAGTTTTGTATTTTTTTAATTAGTAGAGATGGGGTTTCACCATGTTGGCCAGGATGGTCTCAAACCCTTGACCTCAAGTGATCTGCCCACCTCAACCTTCAAAAGTGCTGGGATTACAGTCGTGAGCCACCACCTGGCCATGTTTCAATTTTAGAATAGTGTTTTGCATCTAAATGCAATATTTTAAAATTTTCTAAATTGTTGCATTTTTATAGACAACATGCTTTCTAGACTGTCATGGAGAATATGAAGTAGAGATTTCTGAAAATTTGCTACTGTTTCTTAGAATAAATATGTTTTTATTTCTCCTCAAAAGACATTTGCTTTACCTCCTCACAATAGTTTTCATACCTAGAACTACCAAATACTTTCATTTGACTGGTGAATTTTCTGTTTGTTCAACTTTACACATTCAGACATTTTGTTTAGGGGAGTTGACATGGGAACAACCAGAAATTATAAGGGTTTTCTTTTCTAACTTTTAACTCTTGTAAAAAGGGGAAAAAGTTTACTTTTTTGTACCTTTATTCTATCAAATCTGGGAGTCCCAAGTGGCTGCAGTGAGCACCACAAGAATTTCTGGGGACCAGTCGTAGGATAGAAAATTCTCCACTTTGGTAAGAGGTGTCTTTCGACACAGTTGTTGAATAGCTCAAAGTAAGCTGAGCACCTGTCCCTACCTTTCCACCTGACATGACTAATCTCCTTGGTAACCTGTTGTGATGTTGCCCCCCTCAGCCAGTTGTCCTATTAGTGAACACTATTGCACCCGCAAAAGTCATTTTATTTGCTCTCCACTGAATACTCCAGGGAACTCAATTCCCAACTCGTTTCAGATATTAAATTTTGGAGAGGAGGCTCAAATTCTGTTCTCTTATTCCACAGGTGAAATTCTTTCATCATAACTGCCTAATCAGAGACTAGTTATTATGGTCCCCAATTTGATCCCATCAGTGCAGATTTTGTAGGGACAATTTTCTTAGTTGGGGCCTCTTAACGGCCTTCTTTCCTGTTATCCAACATTGCTAATGATTTCTTTTTCACTTTTCCCACCATTCGCATTTCTCTGATCAATTCCTTGGGACTTAGGGAAAGAGTGTTAAATATATGCGCTCACATTACTATCCTGAAGTGGAAAGCTCCTATTTTTCTTTTTTATGGGAGATCCTTACTTTCCCAAAGCACTGACATTAGTATATAAGGAATCCAGATTTGAAGTGTACGATTAAATATGGAATAAATCTCTTTGAAAGGGAAGTCAGTTACCTTATTCCTTATTAATGATAGTAAAGCCAGTCTCTTAGATTTGTTGTTAAATCTCTGTTAAACAAACAAACCAGATCACATGAACTTTTTTAAGCTGCTGCTTGATAATTATGTGAAAATATTCATAGTACATACTGCATCATAATAGAGACAACAAATATGTAGAAGAAATGTCACTTGAATATTAGAAAATACATTTTATTTTCTTTTATTTATTTATTTTTTGATACAGAGTCTTGCTCTGCCACCCAGGCTGGAGTGCACTGGCACAATCTCGGCTTACTGCAACCTCCGCCTCCGGAGGTACAAGCAATTCTCCTGCCTCAGCCCCGCCCAGTAGCTGGGATTACAGGTGCACGCCACCAAGCCTGGTTAATTTTTGTATTTTTAGTAGACACGGGGTTTCACCATGTTGGCCAAGCTGATCTCGAACTCCTGACCTCAGGTGATCCACCTGCCTCGGCCTCCCAAAATGCTGGGATTACAGGCGTGAGCCACCACGCCCAGCTGAAAATATATTTTAAAAAACAAAGGTTTTAGAACTATTAAATTTAGTCCATTTCTGAAATGAGAGCAATTTTTCAATTTGGTTCATCGTACTTTGTTAATTCTAAAATATTTCCATTTTGTGAATCATGTATGTGAGTGTTTCCCCATATTTTAAAATTGAAGTTCCATTAGCAGCAGAGAATTTTAGATTATTACGTTCCTGAAATTTATATTTCAAAAGGTATTTTTAAAATGTATAAATGTAATTTTGTAATACTGAATTACACCTTCTGCAAGTTATAATACTTCTACAGAAGTTCTGATACCCACTCCAGGCTACCTAAGTATGCATCTGACTCCTCGAACTCCTCTGGGTAAAAATAGTGACCAATGTGGAGAAATTACATCTAAACTTTGGTGTTATTTACCTTTATAGTAGCAATACAGTATGGCTAAGAACAAAACTCTAATTTTTTTTTCTTTTAATTCTCTTCTCTGTGAGCTGGGCACACCTGACCACTTCCAATTACGAGGGCATAATGACAAGTTCTCTCTATTCTGCAGGTTTGTTCCATCTGCCTGAACTGCTTCTTCTGACCCAGGACCTTAGCACTTCCCAGTTTACACCCTCACTTCATCCACATAGTCTCTGCATTAGTTATGTGTCCCCTTCTCTGATAAATTTCCCTATCCCACAAAGCTTAGCTTATATTCCCTGCATATGCTTATCAATATTACAGCACTTTTCATACATATTTTAGATGCATTTTTAAATGCTTTTCTTAGATAAATAAATTGAACTCAGCAAGCAAGGACTAGGTCTTCCTCAAATTTGTAACCACAATGCCAAGCATAACATCCAATTCTCAAAAAACATTTGTGGAATTAATTGCTGAATAATGTGACCATGTTAAACACTAGAACAATAAATAGAAATTTTTACGTTGCTATCACAAAGTTGGCAATGCTAAGAATACAAGTAACTATTAGTACTTTAAGTGTCAGGGTAGTGCCTGCTTTAAGACTAATTAATAAATATATCTGCATATTTTTAGGAAATTTAGCAGTGGTCACATACATGTAAACATTATGCAATATTAACATTAGTTAGCACTTAACCATGACTCGTATTCATACTAGCTTTTCATAGCAAATGAGATATAGACAAGTGAGACAATTGTCCAGGTAACTGCAGCGTATGATGAGAATAGAAAACTTTGACCTAAATGATAGTAAGTAGGTAACTTAATCCATCTTTGATTTTCAAACACTACAGAAAACGAACTAGCATTCCAGTTATTTTAGAATTATTCAGACTTCCTGGTTTCTTAGTTCTAGTGTAAACTCTCCCTTTAAACAAGTGCTTTTTAATCTTTGCAGCACATCAAAATAACCTGTGTGATACTATTCATCGAGGTGAATTTCTGTAGATGACCAGAGCATCTAACTACTTATCAGACAGTACTAGTTTTCTATTGCTTTGAGTAAAGAGTAAATAAATACTGCTTCAAAAAATGGAGAATTAATTACATTACACAAAATTACAGTAGAACAACTGGACAAACTAGAAAACTATAAACTTTCAACTTTTCAAACAATTCAAACTTTTTAGAAGACGAATACAAATACACGTATGAAAAAAAGCACACACTTTAGGAATGGATGTAAAAGGAGCATTAAAAATAGAAATAAATCTAAAACAAGGTGACATAACTACAAATAAACATATTAACACATGTATAAGGTCTACATGGAGAAAATATTAAAATATTACTTAGGGACATTGCTTGAAATAGTAAAACACAGAATGCTAATTAAGTGACAATTAACAGAGATCTGATCAAATAAAGTATGATGCTTCCATATAATCAAGTACTACTTAGCCACTAAAACCAAAAAGATAGTTTATTTCTATGATATAAAACAATTGCCAAGATATACTGTTTTGTTTTTAGAGACAGAGTCTTGTTCTGTTGTCCCGGCCTGGAGTGCAGTGGTGTGATAACAGCTCACTGCAGCTTCCTGGCCTCAAGCAATCCTCCCACCTCAGCCTCCTACCTAGCTCTGACTACAGGTGTGTACCACCATGTCTGGCTAATTTTTTAATATTTTTTAGAGACAGAGTCTCAATATGTTTTGAAGACTGGTCTTGAACTCCTGACCTCAAGTAATCTTCCTGCCTCAGCCTCCCAAGTCACTGGGATTACAGGTGCAAAGCACCATGCCCTGCTAAGATATACTGTTAGCAGCCAAATCAAAGTTATTGTGCCAAGTATGCTACTATTTGTGTAAAAAGCAGAAAAATACATGCTCTATGTAAATGCATGTATATAAGCATTTGTGTGTATTATATGCTTAAATATGAATGTCTCCAGAAACACTCATAAGAAATTGTGGATGCTTCTGGGAAGCAGAGTTAGGCATGAGACACTTTCCACTGTATAACTTTTTGTACAATTGGAACATTTTTTAAAGTGCATATATTATCTTTTTCTAAAATAATAAAGTAAAATCTCCAAGTTAATTCTGATACCTGGAACTAAAAGCCATTGGTCCAGTATAAAACATTCGGACTTTGATAAATCCACTGTATAGTATAGCATATGTTCTTAACCTTTATTGTGCCATAGACCCCTTTGATAGTCTAGGAGAGTCTTTGGACCCATTCTCTATAAGTTCTTGATGTTTTAAAATGGATAAAACTAAAATATAGAATTATAAAAGAAACAAAATATGTTAAAATTAGTTTTTTAAATATTGGACCTGGTAGTAGGTCTAATATCAGCCAGACTTTTGTAATACTGTTGAACATAAATGATATTCTGGAAGATCTAAACAGTTCTATTGTGATACGAAAACATCTTCAACTACTTTTGGTGGAAAAAAATCACATATAATGCTAATCCTAATGATTTGCATATAATTACAGGAAATGCTAAATTCCAGTATAAATGAGTGAAAGATAAAGATGTGGTTTTTTTCCCCTCCTTTCCAAGCTCATAGATTGCTCCTAACATCTAACCAGGGTCCCACCGAGTGTGTATGGACTCCAAATTAAGGACTCTTTCTCTCTAAGAATGCACTGGCCTTACATCCCTTCATATTCAAAATAAAAAAAAATGTAATACAGACCTTCATCATAGAGGTTTCCAATGAGTAGTAAAATATTACTTTAGAATTTTTCTTAATTCCAATTTATTATAAGTATGCTTGGACTATTTATTATTTACAAGATACTGCAGACAACAAATTAGCCAAAAATACTATGACCATTTGTTTGGGTTTATACTAACATGAAATAAAAATATATCTAGTCACTCAGGGAATCCCTTCCACATAGGCATCCGTTAATATTAATTCTATCTTTTCTTTGTAATAGAACTTTCTCTCTTTTCCCCACCCCACCCCCAAATCAGTGGATTGAATTTTAACATTTTCTTTATTTTCTGTTATGCAAAGGATTCAGCCAGTAGCATCTCCCATACCTTTCCACATTATCACAGTTGGCTACTGAAACCTACACCTTCATTCCATTTTATATAGCATTAACTTTGTAAGCCTGGAAAATATGATTGAAATAAATTGTTCAAGTTCCAATGTCCATGACTTTTAAACATTGTTTCTTCCTTTTGCTTCAACCATCAAAACTGTTAATACTTCATACCCTCTTTAAGTTGCAAAATGTCCACTTGAAACCCTTAATCAGTCAGAACGTTGGTAAATTATACCTTCATGCTATCCATATTGAGTACCCATTACTCCTGGACATAGCACATTAACTGACTCATTAGCTATTTCAAACCATATGGACTTGGGTTTGGGTGGGTCATTTTGATAATATCCTGAGGTGAGTTTCCTAATTATTGCAATTATGCAATCTCAATCATGAGGCCAGGCTCACAAAATAGTGTCAGTGCCTTTAGAATGGGTGTCACTGCACCCAGACAATGACTGAGATGAGCAACATGCTCTTTGGTTGTTATAAGTCCCTTGATACTAAAAAAGTAATTACTTGAAAAGTTCTGCGAAACTGCCAGGAACAGTCTGAGAATTGAGTGAGCATGGAATGCTATAATGCTTGACAGTCATGGATACATTGCCTAGAGTTCAAAGTGGGAAAATGTGAATGCCACAGTGCTGATGCTACATAGACATTATGTTTCTAATGTAAATTTTGCATAGTGTTTTAAGCAACAAGGCAGATTTTTTAAAAGTTGAGGGGAGTAGGATAAGAGCAAATGTAGGAAAAGAGTATGTTGTCATTGAGAAATTCTGTGTGTCATAAAACAAATATGAGAGGTAAGAAATTCATATACTGTGCTGCCTGCGGTGGCTCACGCCTGCAACCCCAGCACTTTGGGAGACTGAGGTGGGCAGATTGCTTGAGCAGAGGAGTTCGAGACCAGCCCGGGCAACATGGCTAAACTTCAACTCTACAAAAAATACAAAAATTAGCTGGGCATGGTGACCCTTGCCTGTAGTCCCAGCTACACAGGAGGCTGAGACTGAGGGATTGCTTGAACCCAGGAGGCAGAGGTTGCAGCGAGCCAAGATAGCACCACTGCAGCTCTGCCTGGGCAACAGAGCAAGACCCTGACTCAAAAAAAAAAAAAAAGAAAAAAAAACACAAATTTCACATACTGGAAGGTAGGGGAGATATCAAGAGATATTTTTAATAATTACAAAGGTTGTTTTACTATGGTAAAATATACATAACATAAAAGTTAGCATTTTAACCATTTCAAAAGAATATAGTTTTGTGGCATTATGCACATTCACATTGTTCTGCAACATCACTACCAACCATCTCGAGACCTTTTTCATCTTCCCAGACTGAAACTCTGTAGCCATTAAAAAATAACTCCACATATCCCTTCCTCCCATACTCTGGCTACCACCATCCTCCTTTCTGTCTGTATGAATCTGACTACTTTAGGCACCTAAAATACGTTGAATCACACCATATTAGTCCTTTTGTGATTGGCTTATGTCACTTGGCATAATATCTCCAATGTTGATCCCTGTTGTAGTATCAGAATTTTCTTCCAAGACTGAGTGATATTCTATTGTGTGTATATGTGTGTGTTTGTATGTGTGTATACAACAAAATTTCCATACACATACACACCACATTCTGTTTCTCCATTCAATTATCAATGGACCCTTTGGGTGCTTCTTGGCTATTGTGAATAATGTTGCTATGAACATCCATATATATGTGTGTGTGTATATATATATATATATATATATATATATATCTGTTCAAATCCCTGCCTTCAAATCTGAAAGGTTATCTTTGAAGCAAAAAATAGTAAATGTGCTTTTGAAAGCCTACCCTCTGCCTAGAAATTACTAACAAATTAAAATAAAATGTCTGCAATTAAAATGATCATCAGTTTGAAAGTGAAATCAAGGAAATCCCCAAAGCTTACTTAACATTTCCTTTCATGTTTCCGTCTTCGTCTTTAGATAGCAGTCAAAGATACACATTAGAAGTCAAAGAAGTCAAAGATTTCTGTTTCTAGGCCTTTAAGATACGTATGAATAAATTAGTACAGTCAGAGCTGCTAAGATGAGTCAGCTGGAAAAAGCAGCACCTGAATATTATTAAGGAATCAATACAGACGCTTTGGAGAGGAGTGGTCACGCTCACAACCAAACTATCTAAATATGGAGATTTACTGAAAAAAGGAAAGACGTTTGTAATCACACAACTGAGTATTAATAATTAACAATAACTAGCTGGTAAGAATTTTTTTTTTTTTTTTGAGACGGAGTCTCACTCTGTAGCCCAGGCTGGAATGCAGTGGCGTGATCTTAGCTCATGACTCACTACCAGCTCCACTTCCCAAATTCACGTCATTCTCCTGTCTCAGCCTCCCTCCCAAGCAGCTGGGACTACAGGCACCGGCCACCAAACCCTGTCTCTACTAAAAATGCAAAAAATATTTTTGACTCTCAGGAAAAGTACAAAGATGGGGAGAGAGGAGAGCAATCCTGAAATAAACATGTATTTAGGCTGAAATTGTACTTCCTGTGAATGGGTCTCAGGTTTCCCAACCACTATTTACACTTGTAAATAGGTTGAGGGTACAGTGACAAATATTTCCAATTTAGAGGTAGATATGACAGGCTTAGAAAATAAATAAATGAGGAATTAATAGAAGGTTTTTTTGGGGGGGTTGCTATTACATTAAAATAATTAAAGTACTTAAGTGAGTAAAACCTCAATTAGTAATGGAACCATAAATTCAGCTAATTTTTAATAGTCAACATCAGTTCATTGAGAAGAAATTCCCACTGGTTTTAACAGTATTGTTCATTTTCGGTGGAAAAGAGAATTGTGGCCTTCCTGATATTTTATTTTGGAATTGTTTGTCCTAAAATTGGGCCTATCCAACTTTATTTCTAGCCAGCCTATTCACAGATCCATTTAGAGCAAATCTGTTACCTCCTATGTAAGGGCCAAAACCTCTTAAGACATTTTATTCCAAATTTTGATGCTATCATAAAGAATCGACCCCTACAACACTAAGCTCTTAAGATGTCACATCGTATTTAAGTAATAATGCATGCTGAAGATGCTAAATTTAATTAGTTAGTGTGAGAGCAATTTCATGAGAAGAATCCATCATTTTGGGGGTTAAAGAGTATCAAAAGAAATTCAAATATGAAGGAAAAAAACCTTTACCAGAAACCAAATGTAAATGTGGATGATAGACATTGCTTTTCCACATGGGGGTTAATTTGTAGAATAAAGGGAGAATGGCTAAGTGGTAAGCCTTCTCTTCTGGGCAAAGTACGCTTCATATGGTCATTATTTAGTTGAGCCATCCTTGTCCTTAACCCCATGTTGCACCGAAGACCGTATGCAGTTTAGTAGAGTGGCTAATAGCACAGATTCTATAGTTAAACTTCCTAGGTTCAAAATCTGTCTCTGCTTCTTCCAAGACATGTGACCTTAGGCAGATAACTAAACTGCTCAGATCCTCAGGTGATTCACTGTAAACTAGGCACAAGAAAAGGAATTGCTCATATTTTTTTCTTTTTTAAATATTAAATTAGTTAATACCTATAAAGCAATTAGAGCCGGGCCTGGCACATATTGATAGCTCATTATATGGAAAGACATTACTATTGCTATGACTGAGAAAGTGGTTTCCTTCTTCTGTTTGACTTCTTAAGAATTCAAAGGCCAATTTTGGAGAAATCCCTAAGTAAAGAACCAGACAAAGGAACAGAATCATAGGCTAGTCTTTATTTTAATTTAAATGTCTGCTATATTTTAATCATTTTAAGTTAAATGTCTTTTATCTACCTTATGTTTGTCGCTCAAAATTATTTTATAAATGTTGCTCATTCATAAGCCACAAAATTATCTTATTGTCTAACTTAGATCTGACAGACAGCCAAGAACTGTGGCCTGAACTTAATTTTTGGAAATGGAATGAATCTCCAAGATGGCTTAAGGATGCCCTTCTGTTTTGGAATGTTTTATCTTGGTGTATATCGAGGTTGGTTCAGTTTACCATAGAAAAGATGCCAGCTGGGTGGCCTTTATAGAAAAGGTAAGCTTCTGCTAGGGACACTCAAAACCTTTTGCCTGACGTTTGCAGATTACCAGCTCCTGTTTAGCCTTTCCCCATAGAGCTTTCTTTATCTAACTTTTGCTCCCATACTCCTAATTTCTTTTCATCTAATTTATAAGGTATGCAAAGCATTCATCAGTATGTAATGGTCTCTGTGATTTCAGTATAGATGACTACTCCTTATGCATTAAATAATGTTCTATAAAACTATGTGTAAATGAAATGTGACTCTACTGGGGGATTTTAATACTTCGACTATTCCAAGTCTTCCCTCTTTCAATGTACTCTGTCTCACTTGTTTCATTGCATAATGGAGATGTACAAAGTGAAAACTGCCTAGCACATTGTCCCTTCCAAGAGAATAATAGAAAATCTTTGAATTGCTGAGCTTATTGGAATGTCTGTTACCTAAGAACAAGTGTTGCCAGTGAGACTAATTATGTGTGTGTGTGTGTGTGCATGCACACATTTGCACATGTGTGAGAAAGAGAAAGTGAGGGAATGAGAGAGGGGGACAATGCAGTGTCTAGCTTATGTAAATAATATCTATAGCATGAGAACATCCTATATGTTTAACTAAGAAAAGTTAATGTGACTCCTGACAACTACATATCCACAATTACTCTTTCTATGAATATGCAATTATGAAAAATAAGCAGGTTCCCAAATAATGTGGAATTCTTAGATGAAGCTTGTCAGTATTGGCATGTGTAGCATTTTAAAAGAGTGAGTATAGTTCTGTTTTGTTTTTAGAATGTATTGACCTCAATGGAATAAAATACCATTTAATAACCTAATTTTCCTATAGGCTGGTGTCAAAAGGGAAATCTTTCTTTGTGGACTGCTGAAGGAATATGAATCTATAAACTTCAGCAGTTTCTTTGTTTGTTTTTGTTTTTTTGAGACAGGGTCTCATTCTGTCACCCAAGTTGGAGTGCAGTGACATGGTCACAGCTCACTGAAGCCTCAACCTCCTTGGCTCAAGCAATCCTTTCACCTCAGCCTACTAAGTAGCTGGGACCACAGGTATGTGCCACACCCAGCTATTTTTTTATTGTTATTTTTTTGTAGAGATGGGTCTCACTTTGTTGCCTAGGCTGGTCTTAAACTCTTATGCTCGAGTGATTGGCCCTCCAAAGTGCTGGGATTGTAGGCTTGAGCCACCCCAGCCAACTTTAACAGTTTTTAGCCAACTAAAACTTTAACAGTTTTAGCTAACTAAAGAATAATTTTAAACTTTTATTTAAATAAAGTAATAATAAGTTGAGTAGTAGCAGTGTTTTGTTCAAACTAAAGATGCCCTTATCTGTTTAACCATCTCCCTTCCTAATAATCTTGTGCCTTCATTCCATAGTACTCCAAAATTAAAGGCATCAATCCAGATTGCCCAGTGACTCAGCAAAATGAGAAAAATCTCACTGGAGTCCAAAGAGAATCCAGGGACCAAATGCCTTGCCATCCAACCCTATGGTCATATGCAAGTTTCCACAGGTATTCAAATTACATTCAGGGAAAAGGATCAGGGGCATTTTTCTACTCTACAGAGTAGAAAAGCAGCCCTGATTGATAGTATAACCTCTAAATTGAATGAATATATACCTAAAGGAGCCTTTTAAACAACAGAAAGCGGTATTTTCCCTACTTAACAAATATATGATTTTGTTGGTTATCATGTTAGCAGCAGTAATGGAGGGTAGTGGTGAAAAGGGTTGGAAAGGGCTTGGTGGATTGGTGGAAAGGGGGACTGCAGAGTTTAAAAAGTCAATTATAAAGGTAGTCAACTATATAAATTAAAATTACTTGTTTGTACTTCCGAGTCAATGTATGTAACTGTTGGCCCCTATAAAGATAGAAATAATGACATAACTTTATGACAAGTGTTTCAAAGTAGAAAAATAATACCAGCTCCATCTACAAGACTTATGGAAGTATAAGTATCCAGCATGGAAGGGTGACCAAAGAGAATAATAGGAATGGTGACAGTAATAAAGGGGGAACAAAGTCCGTCCCAAACAGAAATTTAAGTTTTCATGAATATAGCCAAAATTTTTAAAGAGAGATCTTAAGAAGAGGAATTGAATGTGGCTGAACAACATAGTTTTAGAAAACGTGACCAACACTACTGTATTTATCTGTCTGGTGAAGGAGAAAGACCACAGCCTAGGCTTTCAAGTGAAGAAGTGCCTAGTAAGAAAGACAGTGACAATCTATTATAAAATAGACTCAAACAATCCCTTAATCTAGGTCTTTAATCTAGATGGAAAATGTCTGAATACTACACCTGGACTTGCCAGCTATTTTTAGGATAGAGAGCAAGGGAAACTGTTTTTATCTTGGGACTTGTATTGATCCTGATTTAGTGCTTTGTACTCCAGGGCTGCCAGAAAGAGGGGACACTTAAGAGTGACAAGAGGTAACATAATTTCCTGGTCTTATCCATAGTTTCTATTTACTACAGCTCTACATCAAAGGTTAGGAATATAAAGAAGAGAAGCAGTTTCTCAGGAAGAGTAAGCCAATAGAAAAATTCCTAGATTCTTAAAACTTTTGACAGCTATATTAAAACACTTAACAATTTGATCTCTCTAGAAAAATACCCTTAAACATTCTGGAAGATGAGCGAAAGGTCTAACTGCAGTTCAGTTATTCAATAATTCCTAAAAAGCCAGGTGAGAAGTCTATTTGATAAATTCCTTGAAAAGCCTAAAGAGTTCTATGAAAACTGACTAGCTATTTTCTATTTTTATTATGAATGAAATAGGAAAAAATAATAGACAAATCTCTAGGCATGAAGAGATCAACATAATTTGCATCTCCAATTTTCTTCCACCTTCACTATCTTTTTCTTGTTTGGCCTACTTCCACCATTCTTTTCTGTCTTAAACCAGTGTCTTCATATCTACCACTGGACTTAAATTCTTAAAGGGCTCTGATTTCCTCTTAACACTGCTTAGATGGTACAATCTTGCTTTGTGTCAACTCAGGTAGAAACAAGGTTTGACTTTTACAAAAGAAACTTTCACTAACATTTAAAGAAAAAGTTAAAAGTACTTCCATATTGACCAAAGTCTTGACTGGAAGATAGTACGACTGGCATAACTTGCGAGATCTTTCTGTTTTCTTTTCTTAGCCACAGTCATTTCTTAGGACCAGATCAAATTATTCTGATTCCTACATTGAGGCAGGCATAGACTTCCTCCCATGTCATATTGAGTTTCTTAGGATTTAGGGGTTTTTTGTTGTTGTTGTTTTCATATCAAAATATCTTTGCCAGTTCAGGGGTCTAATGAGCTCCTGGTCTACATTTACCTGTGACTCATCCTACTTTACCTTGAGTATGTAGATGAAGAAGGCACATTTGCATCTGAAAGAAACATCTAACACAGCACTTATCATTGTCATTTGCCCTTTCTGAATATTACTGAACTCCAGAGTCATTGCCATTCCATATGTTCCTGGAGTTTGAATTTCTGACTGGTCCAGTCTAAAGAATCTTCAGAAGTTATTTAGATTAATTTCTACCAGCAATACTTTACTTTTCATCTAAGTTAGCAACCCAGTTTAACCTCAGAGTCAGTTTTTTGGTAGGTGGTCTCAGGCATGATGCCTGTTCTTATCCTGCAATAAGACCTCTCCCATTATAAAGCTGTTGCTGTATTTTGGATTGTCTGATGCCTTCTTTAGCTCTCATCAATTTGATACTGATAGCAAGGTTTTGCTCAATGAATATGCACACATATTACTGCTTTTTCCTCAGATCTAATAACTTAAACACTTAGCAATTTGACATCTAAATAATCATTTTAAATAATCCAAATGTCTTTAGATGTTTCATTTATTCATCTTTGTTTTAAATATCATTTTTAAATGTCCTGAATGGTATTGCCTAGATTTTCTTCTAGGGTTTTAATGTTTGGGGTTTTACATTTAAGTCTCTAATACTTTGCTGTATAGACTTTAATTCCTACTCTTTCATTTAAATAATCTAAAATGTCTTTAATGCACTCTACCTCTTGTTTCCTCTCACAATCTCACCATCATCCTAAGCTTTGGCTTGGGCAAAAATATATCATATTTTCTTTCTTGTTTGGTCAGGTTGTATTTGAAATGTCTGTTAGGTCTCAGTAGAAATATCAAGCAGGAAAGGAAATATACTAGCTTGAAACTCACTGAATTGGTCAAAACTTGTGTGGCAGATTGTACTTTTCAATGATGGCAGCAAAAATCTCTCCCATCTTGCACACTTCTCTATTGTGATCTTCATAATACTCCTATACAGAGGTGGGTCTACCTCTCTTCTTAAGTCTTGGTAGGCTTGTTACTTGTTTATAATCAATAGCATGAGGTTGAAAGTGAGGCATATGACTTTTGAGGCTGGGTAAGAAGAGGCAATGCAACTTCTGTCATGTTCTTTGGAACACCCATGCTTGATGCCCTGAGATACCATGTAAGAAGTGCCAGCACTCTGAGGCTGACATGCTGTGAGGAAGCCAAGCTGTGATCATCAGTCTGGCTTACAGTCCAAACACGTGACTGATCAAACCTTTAGATGATTCCAGCTCCTACTCTGTGAGTCACCCCCAGCATGCACACCTTCCCAAAGGGTTAAGCCATGTTCCTTGTGCCCTTTTCAAGCTCCTGACCCACAGAATATGTGAATATGATAATGTAGTTGTTACTTTATGCCCCTAAGTTTGCAGAGGTGTGTCACAAAGAAATGGTAAGTGACTGTCTTTCATCACATCTTTCATTTCAGTGAAAGATGGCCAGTGTCTGCACTCTGGGTACAGACTGAGCAAAATCAGGCTAAGCAAAGTAGACTTAGAAGGAATAGCGAGTGGGCCAGAAGGAGCACCAGGAGAGTGTGGTGTTATGAAAATCAGAAGAAGAAAGTTGAGCTTGGGAGGGATACGGTTTTTAGTGATAACAAGACTAAGAGTATGGCTGTTGATCTTCTCCCTTCCCTCACAGATAGGCTTTAGTAAGGGTAAAGAAAAATAAACCACTGAAGTTGAGAGTTAAAATAAAGAAAACATTCAAGTACATTTTAAAATGATATTTAAAATGATTATGTAGACATCAGATTATTAACACCACCAGTGTCCAGCAGATATAATTTCCCTAATTCATTTACAATCCAAATGATTGTTTACATCTTTCCCATTCTCTCAAAAGCTAGGTAAAATTGACTCAAAACTACTTCCTAAAATTTTCTGGACTCTCAGAGGCTTTTGTTCTCATCGCTACCTCTGGATTGCTGCTTTTTCTGATTTGAATTGTGCTATCTCTGATTTGAATCATATCTGCTCAGCTGTGGAACATGGACTCTTCAATTTACACATTCACTCATACAAACTAAAAAAATGGAAGGAAGGTAGAAGAAGAATTGAAATTATAACAATCCAAACAACTTTGAGTGGAACAGTAGACACAATCATTCTTAACAGGTTCTTTGTCCATCCCACAACCCTGTCTTACAATGAGCTCTTACCCTACACAGCTTCATATCATCTCTCTGGTTGATCTGTCTTCCCTGTCTGTCTTCCTTCCTCTTCACTCACTCTTAGAAAACTCAATCAAATCCAAACTATTTCTTACTTCTACAGAGCAATTTTTCTTTCAAGGGGTTCAGGAGACAAAAATCTTCTATAGGAGTTGTGGTTATGAACAGATAGAAAAGAAGCTATATTCTTACTTTTGACTCATACTTAATGTTTTTTTTTCCTAGGCTTTTAGTTGGTCTAAGTGTCCTGGTATGTTGTCTTAGTCAGCTCAGGCTGCTATAACAAAATAGCATAGACTGGGTGGCTTTATAAACAAGAGATTTATTTCTCAAATGTATTCAGTTCTGGTGGGTGAGAACTCCAAGATCAAGGCACCGGCAGATTCATTTAGTGAGGACACACTGTCAGTTTCATAAAATAGCATGTGTCCTTACATGGCAGAAAAGGGAAGGGAGCCCTCTGTGTTCCCTTTTGTAGGGGCACTAATCCTGTTCATGAGAGCTCCACCCTTATGAGCTGATCATCTTCCAAAGGTCCCACCTGCAAATACTGCAGTACTCTGGGTGGCCTTGGACTGATGCAGTTCTCCATCCTTTCTCAATTGCACTTCTCAAGAATAACTGTAGAATGTGCTGGCAATGTGAAATCTTGAGATGAAGGGGAGCTAGCTGGGACAGCCTAGGCTTTGTTCCAGTCTCCCCTCCCCTAGGATAGGATAGGATGTCCTTCAGTGCTTTAGCTCAGCATCTCATGTGGCATCACAGTATGAAACACAGGACTGGCTGCTTTTTGTAGCCCCTCTGCTAATGTGCAAGTGGGACATGCATAGTTGAGATCCATGCACCCCAGCCAGCTTTCCTGAGCCTTGGGAAACTAGCTCACCATGAATCCTAGCTTCTGCTGTCTCTTGCTGCCTATCTGTAAGTGGCAAATCTGCTTCATGTAATTTGTTGTGTGTGGGTGTTCTGTCTCACCAGACTCAGATAAGTTGATATCCAGTGCACAGTGAACCTGCTTCACAAATACCATCACATATCATCACATTGGGTGTTAGGACTTAACATATGAATTTTGGGGGGACACAGACACTCAGTCTATAGCATATGTGTTCTGACATTTATGTATTTGAAAATATCTCTATGTTTGCTTTCATGCATAAGGATAACTTGACTGTGTTTTGAATTTTTAAGCACCATCATTTTGTTTACAACTCTGTGGTTGACACTCCTTTCTTTCTCCCATTTAGTGTCATAAAGAAGAATATTTGAAGCTCTATAAATATGTTGTTTTACATGGCAAAAAGGACTTTGCAGATATGAGTACATTAAGGTTCCTAAGATGGAAATATTATCCTGGATTATCTGGGAAGGCACAATGTAATCATGAAGGGCTTTCTAAGAAGGAAGAAGGAGGGTCTGAGACAGAAAAACTGGAAGAAGCTATAATACTGGCTTTGAAGACGGAAGATGGGGACACAAGTCAAGGAATGCGGATGTCCTCTAGAAGCTTGTAAAGTCAAATAAATGAATTCTCCCCTAGAGCCTCAAGAAGGAACACAGCCCTGCTGACATCCTGATTTTAGGATTTCTGACCTCCAGACTGTAAAAGAATTAATTTATATTGTATAAGTCACTAAGTCTGTGGTAATTTGTTAATCAACAATAGTAAATTAATATATGTTACCTTTAGTTTCATAAGTAAAAATATCCTCTTTGTTATTTACATTTATATGAATCCAAATTTTCCTAGAAGGATTTTCTGCTTATCATAGCAAATTTATTTTAAAAAGAAGGCAGGTTTGATTCTTCAAAGAAGGTATGTAGTCTAAACTATAGGATCTTTCCTGAAATATGATAATTTTCCCCAGTTTGGTCATCCACAGAGAGCCATCTGTGCTTTCCCTGTCTTGTTTTATAGCCAAAAAGAAATGGACATGGTTTCTGTTAACCTGATATAATTTCCTACTAGAATATGTCTTGTCTAGGTCAACTCTTTCCTTTGTCATAGAAATAAAATAACTCAAGCTCCTATGCAATGTGAGTACGGATAATCTAGTTGCTTCCCAAATAATTTCTGAGGATCCTAGGTAGGTGCTTACAAACTTTAATAACTACTTGACACCTCTCACTATGAATCATTCTCTACGTAGTAGCTAGTCTTAAAATATAGATAATATCATATTATTTTCTTATTTAAGGAAGAGTGGGTTGCTTATTTTACTTAGGAAAAAGTCAAAAATATTTAAACTCACAAATTTCAGTATGGTCTGTTCTTTGCCTACCTTTCAGAATCATTTTCTGCTATCACCTCTCATAGTTGTTGTTTTGGGGCCTTACCAAATTTCTTCCCACCTCAGGACCTTTGCATATGTCCTTTTCTCCATGAAATGTTCTTTCTTCCCCAGTTTGCCTGCTACCAATTCCTCATCTTTCAGGTCTCATTTCAAGTGGTACTCCCTCAAAGTGTTGCTCCCATGATCCTGCCTGACTGCTGAAATCAGCTCCTCCTATTATGGCTCCTAATAGAATCCTATAGTTTTTCCCAGTGATTATTTAACAGCTGTTCCTTCTACAAGGCTCTAAGTTTTAAGAAGGCAGGATGGTTTCTTTTATTATATTCTCCCTCTTCAGTCAAGCTCAAAGATACATGAGTGAGTGAATGAATCTGAATTGCTGTTTCTGGCCATTCCATCTTACCCTCTGTTCCATTCTGTCAACTTATCTTGGCCTTAGAGCATGAGAGCATCTCTCATCTTTGTTCTTCATTCCTCAAGGCAGTGCTAAAGGAAGGCTGATACCAGGTTGCAGAGGGTTTTTTTTTTCTTTTTTTTTTCCTTGATTATAATCTTTTATTATTATTATTATACTTTAAGTTCTAGGGTACATGCACACAACGTGCAGGTTTGTTACATATGTATACATGTGCCATGTTGGTGTGCTGCACCCATTAACTCGTTATTTACATTAGGTGTATCTCTTAAAAAAAAAAACTTCATTTATTCCTTCAAAATATTTATTGAATATTTGTAAACTAGGTACTATTCTAAATGCTTGGTGGTTCACTCGGTGTGGGGACAAGCTTCAATGGTGTCAGGTCATTGCCCCATGAGGCCTCGCAGACATATGATATGGTCCAAATGTTTTGCTCAGCATAAATGAGGCTGTGCTCTTGATGACATGATGCCTGAGATTTATCTTTAGCCCTAATACCTCCAAATCTCAAGGTGTGGGGGTATTAATTGGTTTGTATATTCTCTACTGTATTATGGGTACATTGCTTTTCTAGAAGAGGATATTTGACATGGGTACTCCATGCCTTCCAACAGCATAATCCTATCTGTATTACTTTTAACAGAAATGCCCCCAAAGTTTTCTGCATGTGGCCAGTATTCATCTTTCCTTTCTGTTGCTACCATAGAATTATTTTCCTCCTTCCCCCTTAAAAATATTATATTGGACATTTCAATGGGAATTTGGGAGCAGGGAGATAAAAACCTGCTCTTATCATTACATTACCCAGAAGTTTTCACAGATTTCTTCATCAGTCTATGGTCTCCTTACTCTCTGTTTCACCTATTATCTATTTATCAGTTTATTTTGTTATGGGTTGGAACTGGATTCCAGGAAACTATTATGTACGTTAAAAACACAAGAGTATCTATGCAGCATGAATTATTCTGTAACAAATTGTTTCAGAGGAAGATTTCATGACATTTGCATTTCATAGTTGATTGAGTAGCCTTATGAAATGAATCAGCACTGTCATAAATACTTCACATTATTGACTCACTCCAATATACTGACATTTAAATGTTCATTACCTTTATCCAATCAATTCAACATTTCTAACTTTACTTCTAGGGCAGAAGATTTTTGTAGCCTTCTTCTCTATAACTTGGAAGGGGAGAAGATAGAAAGTTCCATGATGTATGAAAGGGCAGTAGAATTCTTCTATTTTATAAGTGAATTGAAGTGGCATAGGATGAGACCCAACCACATATGTGTGAAAATATGAAATAGGAAAATGTGGATAATATTTGGGTATACAATGAGATTACTATGTAAAAAACACTGTCCTCAAAATAGAGTTGTTCTTTTGAACTATATAAATGGGGAATTATCTTAGAAGACAGAACTTCCATTACTAGTTATGGTTGTTATCCATTAGCAAGACTTCATAAGAGTGGTTTATAAGTATCCTCTTAAACATCCTTGAAAAAGAGTAATTTTTTTTTTCTCATATGTCTGAGACAGCTAAATAAAGCCCAGTCTTTTCAGAACTGAGATCAACATATCATTAATTTTATCCAATTGCTTATTGAAGTGGTCCCAATTGTATGGCATTTTTTTTCTCACCTACTATATCTGGTAGATAGGAAGTAGAGTAGAAGCAGCATCGTACATCCTTTTCCACCAGGAAAGGGAGTATTTTTGATATAATAATATTACTTTGGGCTTTCTATATTGCAAAAAAGGAACATATATTCCTACAAAGTATCTGCATTCTATGTAGTACTAAATTATCATCCCTTAGGATCTTTTTTAAAAAATAAATGTGGTGAAGTGGGTATATCATTAATTTCATTTTATAGAAATAACACAAATGAATTTTCTTTGTTATAATGAGTAAAAGTGCCAGAGGTCTAAAATAAAGCATTAATCTACTCTAACCCTCTCTATATGCTGAGATAACCCAATGTAATCAGTATCAAGATGGTATATGCCTTCCACAACTTCTCTATGTTCAAATTAATATATATTTATATATACAAAAATAATATGTAAAACCAAAAAAATAAATAAATGAAGTTTAGAATTACAGTAGTCAAAAAAATATGGTGTTGGCTAAAGAATAGACCGTTCTTCTGTAATCCCAGCAGTTTGGGAGGCCAAGGTGGGCAGATCACGAGGTCAGGAGATTGAGATCATCCTGGCTAACACGGTGAAACCCCGTCTCTACTAAAAATACAAAAAATTAGCCGGGCGTGGTGGCGGGTGCTTGTAGTCCCAGTTATTTGGGAGGCTGAGGCAGGAGAATGGCGTGAACCCGGGAAGCAGAGCTTGCAGTAAGCTGAGATGGCGCCACTGCACTCCAGCCTGGGTGACAGAGAGAGACTCTGTCTCAAAAAATAAAAAATAGAAATAAAAGAATAGACCCTTCTCATATATATCACTCTGTGTGGTTATCACACATGAGCAGTTAGTGTTAGCCTCCTGCTCAAGTCTCCAGTGATTTTCTATTGTCTATAGTAGTGATGTCCAACATAACTCTCCATAATGATGGAAATATTTTATAATCTATACTGTCCAATAGGGTAGCCACTAGGTATATATGGCTAAGGAGCACTTGAAACATAACTCATAAAACTGGTACTGAATTTTTCATTTTGCTTAATCTTAATTTATTATTATTTTTTTTTTGACAGAGTCTCACTCTGTTGCCCAGTCTGGAGTGTAGTGGTGCAGTCACTACTCACTGTAGTCTTGTCCTCCCATTTCAGACTCTCGAGTAGCTGAAACTATAGGCATGCACCCCCATGCCCAGCTAATTTTTGTATTTTTTTAGAGATGGGGTCACACCATGTTGCCCAGGCTAATCTCCAATTCTTAGGCTCAGGCAATCCTCCTGCCTTAGCCTTCCAAATTGCTGAGATTACAGGCACAAGCCACCATTCCCCTATCTTGATTCGTTTAAATGTAAATGGTCGCAGGTGTTTCATGACTTCCGTGTTACACAGCCAAGATCTATAATGTCAAGGCTAAACTCTTTATCAAGTACTCAAGATCCTATATAATTTTAGTTCAGACAAACTGAGCTCAAGGTCTATAGGCCCTAAGAATAAAAACTGAAAGACCTTAGAATCTGTTTATTTTCTGTGGGAAAGGGGCAGGTGCAGTGAGGGATGCAGAAGTAGGTTTTGACTCTTGTTCCATAAACATCTGCATGTGTGCAATGAAAAGCTTAAAGAAAAAAGCTGTTTGTGGAAGACACAGAAACAAAATCCCCTATTTTTCAAACGAGTGTTTTAAAAGATGTGGACCAATACCTTCCTACTCAAGAATATTCTTGGGACTGAGAAAATTGAGGAAGTACATTCATATCTAAGGAGATATTTACTATGCTAGGTTCTTTGCCATCTTCTCATTTAAACCTTACAATACTCCTGCAATATGTCTCCCTTCTTTTTGCCAATAAAGAAACTGTTTTCAGAAAATGATCAAACTGAGTAGAAAAATGGGTAGAGCTATGGACAAAGCTAATTTTACAAAATACAAATGCCTAATAAATGAGAAGTTTCTTAACCTTACTAGTAATCAGAAAAATAAAAACTAAAACAACACAATAATTTGCCAACTCATTGGGAAAATATAAAAGACTGAAAAATAGGCAGTGTAGCAAGTATTCACTCAACAAGCATTTATTTCATTGCCTGCTACATGCCAATATAGGAATTAGAATATGACATTCCAAAATATGCCACTTTGATATAAGGATGATTTGGAGCTGAAAGCAATTGAGGAGGAGCATTGATATGGTTTGGCTCTGTGTCCCCACCCAAATCTCATCTCGAATTGTAATCCTCAGGGGTTGAGGGAAAGGCGTGGTGGGAGGTGACTGGATCATGGGAGTGCTTTTCCCCCATGCTGTTCTTGTGATAGTGAGTGATTTCTCACAAGATCTAATGGTTTTATAAGTGGCGGTTTCCCCTGCTCTTTGTTCTGCCGCCTTGTGAAACAGGTACTTGAAGTTTCTTGAGGCCTCTCCAGCCATGCTAAACTGTAAGTCAATTAAATCTTTCCTTTATAAACTACCCAGTCTCAGATATTTCTTAATAGCAGTGTGAAAATGGACTAATACGGGCACACACAGGAAGAACTTTCTGGCCTCCTCCTTTCTGCCTAACAGTGGTCTATAAATTTTCCTTTGTAAAGGCAACATAGATTTTCATTTGTAAAGGTGTTTTTCTCTCCAGTTCCAAGAGTAGGATGATTATTCTTATCTGCCTAACAAAACTTACTAAACAAGCTT
The DNA here is from genome assembly GCF_001698545.2 of Rhinopithecus bieti. Lineage (NCBI taxonomy): Eukaryota > Metazoa > Chordata > Mammalia > Primates > Cercopithecidae > Rhinopithecus > Rhinopithecus bieti. The sequence goes on along the minus strand of NW_016813906.1, from coordinate 3,807,544 downwards.
TATCTACCCTAGATTTCCTAGTCACTGTTCCACAGTTTACTGCCCCTAGGAGCCTTCATTTATTTTGTCTAGTCACTTCTCCATAATACATCACACTTTTCAAAATGGTATACATGCCCCCAAGACTAACTGCTTCTTTGGGTTTTCACTTTCTTTCTGCGAGACCCTATGCACATAAAAAAATTTAGCATCAATAAAGATACATACGTCTTTTTTCCTGTTGATCTGTCTTTTATCAATTTAATATGCAAGCCTCAACCACACCTCAGTCACTACTACAGGTGCTGATGAAATAAGACTGATTAACATCTCTGCTTTATTGATAATTTGGAATAAAATTAAAAATACCTAAATATTCATCTAAATAAAAATGGTTAAATGATGATACATCTACACTATGGAATATTAGAAAACATGTACAACTGGAATATGATAAAATATTTATACATTGATACAGGTTGGGGAAGCCACAATACTATTAGTTGATAAAAATCAAGATGTGAAACAGCAAGTAAGGTATTATCTGATTTATGTAAAAATAAAACAATTTTAAAAGCTATTATAAAACCTACATCATCCTGGCCAGTTTATACCCTCATTTTGAAAAGATCCTCACATAGTATCGTATTCCAAGAAACAACTCTCCTGCAGCCAAAGATAACTGAAAGCAATGTGCATTCTTATTGCACTTCCTCAGAACATTGCCAAAAGGGGAAGTACATTCAACTCTCAAACATGCTCTTTTTCTTTCTCTTTCAGTTTCAGTTATCTCAGAGCAGCTGTTCTCCACAAAAAACTTTCATATTCCTCTCTCCTTATTCCCTAAAACTTTCTCCTACATCCAACAGGATAGAATTCCTGTCTTTTCTGTTTCTCCTCCAGTCTTCTTAATTATTTTCTCCCTAGCATTTCTTTTATTTCAATATGAATTCCCTGGCTTCCTGAGATCACTCCTTGTCTTTCTCCAACTCATTACCTCAATAAGTGTATTAAAGACTCAGGATTTAGTGATTAATTGTTTAAGGATGGGGGATCATGACTGACGACTGGAGAGGGGGAAAATATGTTTGTTATACTGCTAATTGAAAAAAGCAGAATAAAATATTATATACACGCAATTGGAGTACAACTATAGAAAGCATATAACCTAGAAAGCAGAAAACCCAGGTCCATTTTGATGCCTTTTGTTTTTTTACGGGATGAAAAACAAAATACTGAAAGGACATGCACTAAAATGTTAACAGAGATTATTTTTAAAAATTTTTTATGGGCAATTTTCCCCTCTATAATTACTTCTTGATATTTTCTTAAATATTTACTATAAGCATGTATTTTATTTTTATTTATTTATCTATTTTTGAGACAGAGTCTCACTCTGTTGCCCAGGCTGGAGTACAGCGTTGTGATCATAGCTCACTGCAGCCTCAATCTCCCAGGCTCCCAATCTTCCCACTTCAGCCTCCTGAGTAGCTGGGAATACAGGCACACACTACCACACCTGGCTAATTTTTTTTTTTACTTTTTATTAATAAAATTTGGTAGAGACAGGGTCTCGCTATGTTGCCCTGGTAAGCATGTATTTTATAATAAATAGATTTAAATATTGGTATATCTTAAGTAATTTGATAATTGTGTATATCTCAGATGGAATCTATATTTTTCACTCATTTCTAGATCCAGAGACATCCGAGTTTATTTGCCTGAAATAACAAGGAATCTTCAGTGAGATAACTCAGTATAACAGGTAATGGAAGGGGTGCTCAGGAAGACTAGGTTTGTCCAATAACTTTTCTGATATCTAAAGGAAAATAACTCTGAATATAACATAATATCTTTCACTTGTTGTGTCTATTAGCTCCGAACTGCATGCTTAGGTCCTGAAATTGGCAGTGAGACTTAGAAGAAAACCTAAATACACTGTTTACATTAAAACATTTGTTAGCCCCTGTAGTGGAAGTAGTAAAGCAGTAAGAGAAATTGTGACCCAAAGGGACAAGAGAAGCCTTTGCTTCTGTGTAGACCACAGCTTCAGTGTCTTAAGGGTTGCAGAAAACCCCGGTCCATTTTGATGCCTTACAAGCTACAGAATGTCAGTGATAGAGTTGAGTGGAAGAAGGCAGCCAGCAACATTAGCCAGGTACTTCCACCTAATTTGTTGGGTAAACTATGTCTCAACAGTAGATATCGACCAAAAGGTTCACAGCAGGAGAGAGAAAGTGATAGAGCATATCTGAGATAGTCACTGGGAATGGCCAGGAATATTTGGGGAATAGAAGGTTCTTTCAAGTCCCTTGGAGGATGTTGTTGCAATCGCCCGAAAGGAAAGCCTAAAAGCATGGCTTACATGACACACAGGGAAACTATTTATTACCTCTCCTCCGAATGAGTCATCAACACTATTCTTACTGAACATTCAGCTTCTGCTTACAAATCATTCAGCCAGCTCCTCTTCTCCTCCTTATCCAGCTCATGTTTTTGGTTACTGCAGGGATGTTAATTGGGGGGAAAAAAGGATGTAGAGTGTAAATATAGTCTTATAATTAACCTTTTATGGTGCTTGTATTTGGGGAATGGACAGGATAAGAATCACACCACTTTTGGCTAGTCAATATTTGGTTTACTACACTCAATTGTTTGGGAGACAATCTGATACATATTTACATTTACATTGTTTGGCAGCAGGGTTCTACAAATAAATATCCTTAAAAAAATTTTATTGAGACTTTTGACTATAAATGAAAAATAAAATTCTAAGCCCCCAAACTAACGGAATGGACCCATCTTTTCAGCCAAGGGCATTCCAAAGTTAACTGGAAACACCAGTTCAGGCCATGATGGAAATGGGTGTTTGGGTATGCCTCATTACACCCTCTTCCCTTTGAAATTCCCACACAACTGACCAGCATTAATATTAAAGCACAGACCTTAAGACTGACAAGACAGACTTTTCATAGCAGTAAGATACCAACATGACAGATACCAGGCCCTGAAAAAACAATGTAGTATTTTACCCCCAAATATATTTCTTTGACATGTTTTGAAATGGCCCTGCAAACTTTCTCTTATGCAGAAAATCTACATTCTATAGAGAATCCCCTTCCCTTTTCAAGTCTTTTTCCTGATCCAGGAGAGAATTAACTAAGAATCTGGCATCTTTTTAAGTCTGATAAGAAACATTTAAAGTCTATTCTCTCTGAAGCCTGTTACCTGGAGGCTCCAGCAGTAAACTAATACCCTTGGTCTCGACAGTCCCTTATCTTAACCCAGATATTCCTTTTTGCTGATTCCAGGTCTTTAGATAAACTCAGAAAATCTTTGAATCCACCTATGACCTGGAACTCCCTCATCCCAGCCCCCTTTCAAGCTGTCAGGCCTTTCCAAACTGAACCAATGTACATTTTACAAGTATTGATTGATGTCTTCTGTCTCCCTAAAATATATAAAACCAACCATCTTGGGCACATGTTCTTAGGACCTCTTGAGGCTGAATCCCGTGTATGTCCTTAACCTTGGCAAAACAAACTTCTAAATTGATTGAGACTTATCTCAGATACTTTTTGGTTTACATGACATACTGATATGACATTTTAAATTATTTTTAATATTCTAATCCTTCATTTATATAGACAATCAAGAATTATGTCATTTGGATGATTAAGTTTATACTTTGTAATTATCTTATATGCAAAGAATGCAGAGGACATAGGTATTTGGTCTGATTGTGTCTCTAATGGGCTTGGAATTCCATTCACCTGAATTCTATCATTTTCAAAATTTCTATGTCAGGAACTGCTTAGCTGTTTAGAGATTATAAGTTGATGAGTGCAAATGGCCTCCTGATTTTTATAAAGCAAAAAACTAGCTCTTCTTTGGCAGGCAAAACGTTTCCACTGATATGATCTTATCTCACTTTAAGTAACAAATATTGGCTTTTTCTGAAAGTTTTGTCTATGCATCATCTTTAACACTTTAATTGATTTGAAATGATCCTGGCCTTGTAAAGTATGCTTACTAAATGGCTGGGTTTTTCTTTTCCTTTTTAACCAGTGTAAGCATTTTATAGCACCTGGTTCTTTGAAAAGCAGAACCCATGCCATACCTACAAGTTGGCATACAGCCAAGGAAGTCCTTTTGTGTGTGTGTGTGTGTTTGTGGTGAATCATTCATAGCCTGTAAGATCTATCAAAATAGCTTTGTTTGAAAACCTAGTTTTCCCCATATTTTTTTTCTGATGACTCACACTTCAGTGCTTTCATGTCTAGATTCTCTTTTCTTTCTTGTTTCTCATCATGTTCATTCAGAAGATGTTCTTTCACTAGTTCCAAAATTTGTATTTCTATATTCTGTCAGTTTTCATCTTGAAACATACACACAGCAATATGCTCTGAATCATAAAATTCTGCATTAAATCCCAACACTTTAAAAAAACACATATTCTCAATATAGGTTTACCTGCTCCTCTGTTGCCATTTTTATTTAGTACAGATTTATTAACATTTAAAAATCATTGGCACTTATGAAACTTGAAACTTTATTTTACTGTTAGGAAGATTTTGGCTGCAAAAAATATAAAAATCAATGCTAAGTGGTTTAAATAAGAACACTTAACACCTTATGGATGAAGATGAAAATATGGTGGTTCACGATTAGTTGAATTAGTAGTTCAATAATGGCCTCAAAGCCTCAGGATCTTCCTATCTTTCTCTTTTGCCATTCTTTTAAATCCATTTTATTGAGGCATAATTTATATATAATTCAATTTTAAGTGTACAACTAAAGGGATTTTGACAAATGTATAATAATGTATCTGCTACCACAGTAAAGAAATTTAACATTTGCAATGTTTCAGCTCTTTGCAGTCAATCCCAGCTCTTCAATTTCGAATAAAGGATTATCTTGTATATACTCCTTTGTGTCTTCTTTCTTTTACATAGCATTGTGTTTTTGATATTCATCCAGCTTGTTGACTATACTGGTGCTTTGCTCCTTTTTATTGCTGAGTGATGGTTCATTGTGTATTTGCTTATTCATTCACCAGTCGATGGAAATTTATTTCCAGTTTTTGGCTATTACATATGAAGCTGCTCTAATTCTTTGTGTGGATACAGGTTTGGATTTATCTTGGGTAATATGCGAATGCTGGGTTGTATGTTAATTGTATGTTTGACACTATAAGAACCTGCCAAACTGTTTTCCAGAGTGGCTGTACTATCAACAGCAATATAAGAGAGTTCCAAGTTGTTCCAAATCCTTGGTAACTTAATAGTATATTTTGAAAAGTGAAAGTTTTTCATTTTGATGAAGTTAAATTGTCAATTTCTTCTTTTAGGTTTCCAGCTTTTAAATTTTTTATACTTTATAACTACACACAATTAAAGATTATAGATTTTCTGCTAGGTTTTCTCTAAAAGGTTTTAGATTTATATCTTGTATTTAGATTTATCTGTATGATCAGTTTCAAGTTAATTTTTACATGGGGTATGAATTAAGGGTTGAGTTTTTTTTCTTTCTTCTTTTTTTGTTTTTGTATATATGGATGTCTAGCTGTTCTAACATTTGTTGAATATTCTGCCATTCCTGGGGCTTTAGATTAGTACTTTTTTCCACCTTCATGGTCACACAATGACTGCAGCCATTTTAACCATTACATCAGAGACTATCTCTTTCAAGAATGTGTCCAGGAAACTTCGTTTCACCTCTTGTTACCTAGACTCGACACATATTTATTTTATACTGTCTAAACCAATCATGGGAATTGGAATGGGGCCAGCATTATTCATTTATTCATTTAAGAAGGAAATGGTTGTCTATATCCTTTCTAGGGGTTGGGGTACAGTAGTAACGAAAACAGGCAAAAATGTTGCCTGACCTCATGAAACATACAATTTACTGAAAAAGATTGTCTTTTGTCAAAATAAATAATAAACTGTATAATATATGGCTGCATAGCAGTAGGTACTAGGGGAAAATACAGAGAAAGAGGCTATGAGATATTGTGGATGGCTTGAAATTTCAGATAGGATGTTTATGAAAGGTCTCACTGAAATGACTTTTAAATAAAGACCTGAAGGAAGTGATGGAGTAGGTCATACAGATACCAGGTTGAAGAGTGGTCCAAGTGGCAGGAAACGTGCAACGTTCCTGAGAACAGCAGGCCACTGTGGTTAAAGAGAGTAATAGGAGATTGGGGAGTGGGAGTGCATAACAGGTAGATCACTGTTGTTTTCAAGGAGGGGCAATTTTGGCAAAATTTGATAATGTTGGGGGACATTTTGGTTGTTATAACTTGTGTGGGAGGGAGTGCTGAGGAGACCAAGGAGACTGCTAAATACCCTACAATGTACAGGACAGCCTACCTCTCAATCCTCCTCCTCCTTCTATACCCCCAATAAATAATTATCCAGGCTGTCAATAGTGCCCAGGTTGAGAAATGCTGTTTAAAGTCATAGTGAAGACTGGTTAACAGTGAGTAAATTGGAATGACACTGAATTGTTTTAAGTTCAGGAATTATTTAAGCCTTAAGGATCATGTGGCTGTTTGTTGTGGACAGACTAAAGGGGTAAGCGGGTATAAAATATTTAGCAGGGTAATACAATTACCTAGAGAAAACATATGGTTTGGGCCAGAATGCAGGTAAGGGTGCTAAGTGATAGATGTTGGATGTATTTTGAAGGTTGAGCCAACAGGATTTACTAACACACTGGATACATGCCTGTAGGGAGAGGAATCACCTACAAGTAATCTGCTGTGGCTGTTGTTGGAGTTGTGTCTTCCCAAAAGGGACTCCGGGGAAGTGGTGGAAAGCTGAACAAATTTGGAAAGGAGGAAAGAGTACCCAATATGGATATTAGGATCAGTAACCAATTGCATCTGTTACATATATATCTTACGAAAATAAGAAAGCACACTGTTGGACCAGTGAATGACTAAGGGCACAATTATTCTATGGACTAAGTTTCTTTAAAATACCTTTTGTTTTAAAATGCCTTCTCACGCCATCTTTCATTTTGGTGACAGTCTGAAAGATGTAGGAAGTCCCAATTCCTTATTCTACCAAATTCATTAAAGGGCTCCAATTTTCCTTTCAGTATTTGCATCCCAATTATTGGTGGTTCCTATGTAGAAGGCTGAAGTATTAATAATCTTTTTCTAAGCATTTGTTTGGTTTAGTCTAAAATATAAGCTATGAGTCTTTTTTTTTTTTCCTTCGACACGGAGTTTCGCTCTTCTTGCCCAGGCTTGGGTGCAGTGGAGCGATCTCTGCATACTGCAATTTCCGCTTCCCGGGTTCAAGCGCTTCTCCTGCCTCAGCCTCCCCAGTAACTGAGATTACAGGCGTCTGCCACTACGCCTGGCTAATTTTTTGTATTTTTAGTAGAGACGGGGTTTCACTATGTTGGCCAGGCTGGTCTCTGATGATCCACCCACCTCGGCCTCCCAAAGTGATGGATACAGGCGTGAGCCACGGCGCCTGGCTGATATGGGTCTTTACGTATTAGAAAACTGCTTTAATAAAGTCCTCACTTTATTATCATAATCTTATAACCAATATCCTTATAATCTAATAACTATGGTTATTTTCATTTCACAGACAAAAAAATCTGAAGTTTGTTAAGTAATTACGGTGTTAAAATTATCCAACGATTAATGGCAGAAATAGGTCCTGAACCAATATGCCTTTGAGAATTTAAACGCGGTAAGTTACATACAGGCCCTCCTAACTGGAGTCTTCGCTAGTACCACTAGTTGCTCGGCGAGAGATCGGTAAGTACTGGCCATTTGGAAGCTCGTGGTACTCAGGCTGTGGTACAGGAGACCTAACACTCCTCCTACACAAATTCATGTCGTGCTTATTTCGTACCAAACTGGTCTGGCGGCGGCTCTTTGTCCAGACGCTAGCCGGCCAGGGTGGAGGTAATAACATTTGTAGCCGCGCCCTCTCCTTCCCCTGGGCGTCTCCGGGGCGTGGACAGGCCGCTGAAAAGAACCGGCTGCGGCCTATGCCAGGCTCCGCGGGCTGCTGCACTGCGAGGCCGAGACAGCTAGTGAGAAGTTAAGAAGGCCCTAAGGAGGGCCGGCTCGGATGCTGGGCCCGCCTCCCCGCGGGATTGTAGGCCCGGGGACTCCGCCTGGTCCCGAGCGGCAGGCAGGAGGCGGTGCGCGCGGCCAGGCGGCGAGGGACCCTGAGGCCGGTCAGTCTCTTGCTCTGGGGTCTTGGTTGGGGTGCAGCACCTCCGCGCTCCGCTCTCCGCTTGCACTGCCCGAGCCGCGGCCCCTCCCGGGAAAGAGCTGCAGTCGGAGTGAGACGCCGGGGACTCTGGGCTGCGCCTCAGTCACGCCCCGGGCTTGGTCTCTGCTTCCGCGTTTGGTTCCTTTTCCCCTCTGGGGTGAGAACCAGGCGTCACCTTCTACTCGCGTTTGCCAAAAGCGGGGTCCGAGGTGTCAGTGGAAAAGAGGGTGGCGTTTCTCTTTGCCGGTGCAGAGAGAACTTGCGGCGGGAAGTTAGTTCGCTGCGCCATGGTTGGGCCGCGGGGCTGGTCATGGCTCCCCGGCACGCTAAGGGCGGACGGACCAGGCGGCTGGGCCGCGCTGCTCTCGTTTCCTCCCGCAGGGTCAGGGGCCGCGGCGGGGTTGGAGGTCAGCCCTGGCTCATGTTAACCTCTGGGTATCAGTTTGCCCGGAAACTCGTGTTGAGGACTTCATCTTAGCCTTGGGAAGGTACCCAGAAGCCAAAGGGACACCCCTGACAGGGACTGGCCCTGAGAGGAGCCTGTCGTTTCCCGGAGCAGATGAAGTAGGGACCCGCCTCCAGGATGTGCATTTCGTAGTTAGGGTCTCCTTTACCGCCTCAAGCCCTGAAGCCACTGCCTTGCCCCAAAATATGTTTATCCTCTTTATAATTATTTAGAATTTGTGCCTTAATCAGTAGTTTTACACTTCGGAGACTTTAAGTTTTAAATCAGTAAATCTGTAATAGGCACCAGCATCTGTAATGTACTGGTCAAGGGAAACCTCCACAAAACTTTTCCTACTTTATGCTACAATCAATGCTCTAGGCATGGTTCACCATCCAAATTCCCAGCTTCCCTTCTGTGCCTATCAGGAGGAGGACAGGTGAATATTGTTAAAGATACACGCAGCGACTCTACCTGGGATGATGCTGCTAAGTAAAAAAGCAGTTAAGGAGGAAAAACAGGCTCTTATGAAAGATAGGAAGATTATATTAGGAAAACTTCACGTGTATATGTTTATAATTAGCTTTCATGTCAGAAACTCTTAATAGTTTTAAAAAATTCTTAAGAAATACTTAGAGGATCACGGTTAACCTTCACATTTAAATTATTTTCAGGCATATATATTTTTTCCCCTAAGAAATTTTCTCTTTTAACTCAGAACTTCCCATTGAGAAATTTGCTAACCTATATACAATTATAATTAGTTGATTAAAGTTGCATGGCTGTGCTATGGAGATTATGCTTTTGTTGGTGGCACAGCAGTAATCTCTAAGGCAGGACTATTTACACTGTGATGAACTGAGAGAGGGTAAGAAGACAAAATGCTGAGAATGTTTTGGCGGCCCGGGAACTACCCGATGGCCTAGTGTTCTGCTAGATTACATATCCATGAAAATCCCTGGCTCATTTAAGAAATGTTTACTGCGTACCTACTCGGTGTCACATGCTTTGCTTGATGGTGATGATGTCCATTGCCATTGTCTGTGTCTTCCCAATCCAGTTCTGTGTTCTTTCCTAGTGACTGAAGACCTCACTTTTAACATTTTACATTCTCAATGAAAGCGGTATTTCTATGTATATGAAATTTATTTTATTTTTTCATTGGAAATTGTTAATTTCTTGTTGCTTAAGGTGTATCCTGCACTGTTAATATGTGCTATAGATCCCGGAAATGAATTTTGGAAGTGTTGTATTAAATGAAAGTTGATTAATTTGCTTCTGTTTTTTTAAAATATCCGTATCTCTTAGATCTCAATATTGTAATGTATGTGAATTTCTAATTTGAATATAATGTGTGGGCTTTTCCAAACTGAATTAACTTTAGAATCCTAATTTCTAGGGACCTGGGAAAGTTCCCCATTGAAGACATTTTGGGAAATGTATTTTAACTCTAAAGAGTTTTATTTGTTTTATTTTACCCATTTATCTCACCCCTTCTGCCAACAGAAGTGATGCCACCAAAAGAAATGAAAATACAAACTTCCTATTCCACTTCCAGAAGGCAAGGTTCTGGATGATATGGAAGGCAATCAGTGGGTACTGGGCAAGAAGATTGGCTCTGGAGGATTCGGATTGATATATTTAGGTAAAGTAAAACCTTAAATTACCAATGATTATTATATCTGTGACTGTAGCTGTGATTACTTAGTGACATTTTAAGAATGGAAATATGGAATTCATATGTGTACTTTATTAAAAATCATGATTGTACTTGATTAAGTAATAATATAGTACAGTGTCTAGGTTCAAGACATCACTGACCCACTCCTTGTTGTCCGTGTTTTTCTAAATAACTCTTAGAAGTCTTTTTAGAGCATAATTATACAATCTGCCAGACAAAATGCTAACTTTCTTTTTTTTGAGAGCTTGTTCTCTTAGAAACGTGCTTTTTTCAGATGAGAAACCACAACTGTATAGATAAAAACACTTTCTGTGAATCTTAATCATTAATATTTAGGCTAAGCAAAGGTCTAGTCATTTCTTAACTGGGCTCTACTGGAGAATTCATAGATAAAACTTAAGGCATCTATTCTATGGAATGAATTAACTTCTCGTGCATCTGGAGTGGTCCTAGGGATGTGCCATTCTTGGGATAATTGAAAAAATAAACACTCAAAATTATTTTCTGTGATCTGTGGTACAGTAAGGAACCATGGGCTGGGTAGGCCTTTACATTGCATTTAAGCATTTAAAAATTACAGTGAACTTTAATGGATCATTCAAGGCTATCTTAAATCTGTATTGAGGAAGGGATATCCATTAAAAGATTGATGAATAAAATAAGGAAAATATTAATGATTTTAAAATATACCCTCAAGGATAAATTCTCCTAAATGTACTGACTGAGATCACATCTATTTCCACAGGAGTTTAAGGAGTTGATAAAATACCTCTTTTGAGAGAATCTTGGGTTCTCATGAAATATTTCCAGAAAAATATGCTTCATGGATCCTGAAACATAAAGATCCTCTTCTGATAAAACTAAGATTGTAGTTTTGAATGAATGAATGAAATTTGGTCAATAAGTAGCTGCTTATTAAATACTTCAGTGTCTAATCTAGTTGGAAAGACAAGACAAGCACAAAAAATTGTATGGGCCAAGTAAAGGATAATTACCCCATTTAAAGGGTTTGAACTTGCTTGAAATTGCTTGAAAAAATTCTGTGATTATTAAGTGCTAGATTGAGTGACATAGTCAACACTGTTCAATAGAAATGTAATACAAGCTACATATGTAGTTTAAAATTTTCTAGGAGCCACATTAAAATACGTCAAAAGAAACAGGTGAAATTATTTTAATAATGTTTAATCCAGTATATCAAAAATACTATTTCAATATGCTCTTAACATAAACAAATGAAATATTTTACTTTTTTAAATGAAAGTCTTCAAAATCTAAGGTTTGTCTAGTCTCAAGAGCCCAATTACCACATGTGGCTCAGGTGCTCAGTAACTACATGTGGCTACTGTATAGAATAGTGCATATAAAGACTATGGAAGACTGAGTATTATTTGAAATTTGAACTTAGTGAATTCTGTTTTACAGCAAAGCGTTAAGATCTCTAGTATACTGTCTTGACTGAAGGTCGAGATATAGTGTTGAATAAATTATTTCTGATGTGGCTGAGCTATAGGCTTGGATTCCATAGCTTATCACTTTTGGTTTTCTAATGTTTGTATTATTTGAGTAATTTCAAAGAACTAGAGAAAAGCATTGACTATGTTGATCTTACCTCTTTTCTGTTTTTGAAATGTAAATATTATATGTATTGAAATTCAAATCAATATTTAAGATTAATTAGTGTATGTCTGTATATCTGTATGTATCTATGTGTACACATAGTCACTATTATTACTGTTATGATAAGGGAATATACTTGCATAGGCATGTGACTTACTTGTCCCTATTCAAATGCCGAAAAATCTTGGCTTCTTTCAGTCTAAGTACAGTGTCACGTATTTTTACTTTTTTTTTTTTTTTTGAGACGGAATCTCACTCTGTGGCCCAGACTGGAGTGCAGTGGCTTAATCTCAGACCACTGCAATCTCTACCTCCTAGGTTCGTGCAATTCTCATGCCTCAACCTCCCAAGTAGCTGGGAGTACAGGCACTTGCCACCATGCCCGGCTAATTTTTGTATTTTTAGTAGAAATGGGGTTTTGCCATATTAGCCAGGCTGGTCTTGAACTCCTGACCTCAGGTGATCCACCCACCTCGGCCTCCCGAAGTGCTGGGATTACAGACGTGAGCCACTGCACCCAGCCTACTTATTTTTTTATTACTAAAATAATACTATTTGTTTTATAATATATTTCAGGGTTCAGTATGTAATGGAACATTCTCTAGTATCTGAACTTTAGAACCTGGACCCTAGGAAGATTAGCAAGTGCACACCACTGAGGAAGGACTTTAAAGAAATATTTAGCTATTTTCAGAAAAAAGGCTCTGATACTTCAGATTTTGTAATAAAGATGTGTGTTCCAAATGTTGTAACTGTTCCATTAAAAGTGATGCTAATGAATCGTAGAATCAGTTTAACTTCACTAAACTTAGTTTTTACTATTTTCAAAGCTATACAAACAAATCAATATGAAATTACATCATGTTTTTGCATTTTACCGTGGTTCTCATCACTTCCTCTATATAAATGAAAAGAGGAAGCAGTAAAATTCAAATTTTCCTGAATACCTTTGTGTCCAGCTACATTCATTTCAGATATTCTTTCCAGATACTGCCTTTCAGCAGACACTTGATCAGCATTTACTGCCTAAGGCTGAGAAGAAACTAGCCGCTCTGTCTAGCTCATTGTGCATGGACAACTGTCCTCTAGCTTTGACATCAGTAGCCAGGGCCTTTCGGTAATCAGCATCTTACAGTTAAGGGGAAGGGGCAGAGAAGTTTGGTATTTACTCTTGACTTGGAGAAATAATGTGCCTCTAGCATTAATAGAAATAGTAGAGTGAAAAGAAGTCTGAATACAAGAACAAAGTCAAAGTTCTTTCTTTGAATATGAAAAGAGAAAGGGAGGAAAAAAGAAGAAAGGAAGCTGGTTTGGGGATGGAAAAATTGCTGTCATTTTAGTATCAAATAAGTGAAAAAGTTTTTTAAACTTCAGGAAGGAGAGAAAACTGAGGGTTAGAATTTAATTATAATGCTAGGTATAACGTAGAACTAAGTAAATTAAGGGAGAATTGCATAAATAATAGCAGAGGTTTTGGCGTTAGGCTTATCTGACCTGAATCCTGACCTGATGAAGCCACTTATTCATCTAGTTACTTAATCCTTTGGGTTCTTTGTTTCTACTCTGCATAATTGTGATAATAATAATTGTGAGGAGAATTAAATGATTTTTTTTTAAGGAACTTGGTAAGCATTTAATAAATGTAATTTATTTATTTATTTCCTTAGGCATTCCCATTCTTAATACTGGTGCCATAGTGGGGCCAGGCTCAGTGGCTCATGCCTGTAATCCTAGCACTTTGGAAGGCCCAGGCAGGTGGATTGCCTATGCTCCAGCCTGGGCAACTTGGTGAAACCCCATCTCTACTAAAATACAAAAAATTAGCTGGTTGTGGTAATGTGTGCCTGTAGTCCCAGCTACTCAGGAGACTGTGGCGTGAGAATTGCCTGAACCTGGGAGGAGGAGGTTGTAGTGAGCCAAGATCGCACCACTGCCTTCTAGTTTAGGTGACAGAGTGAGACTGTCTTGCTGCCATAGTTAAGATGATGACAAAGAACTCCATTGGAAGGGTGGATTTTCTATTTATTCTATGAATTTGGGTGGATTTAACTACCAATGTGGTAAAACTGAGAACATAGAGAATGTCAACAGAAGACTTTATGACATTTTACTGAAAAAAGCTCCCCCTAAAATTTGCTATAGTAGTGAAAAGTTCTCATGTAAGTTGTATTTTATCTGCCTCAGATATGAAAGCTATTGGTTTTAGAAATTATTCAAAACTGAGAATAACAGAATTATAGGATAAACTTTAGCCACATTCTTTTGAAGGCTGATTATATAAGTAAAAGATATGATTTATCTGTAGAAGTTTTAGTTTCTTGAAGGTGGGCACGGTGATGACCATTTAGCATCTTTGGAGTGTCAAGCACAGAATAGATGTTCAACAGTTATTTGCCTGAGAAATTGAGACTGAGATTGGAGTACTTAACCCACACAAGCTAGTTTGCTTTGTTTTCTTCCATAATTATAGATGTCACTCTTAACTTCGGTCTACTCCTACAGATGAGTATCCTTAGTCACCAGGAAAGTTGAGACAAGGCAACTATCATGACATCATCTAAAAAGAATGTGCATATGCTTTATTGACAAGGCATCAGTAGCAATATCTTTTAGATATTATCTCAAAGCTTTTATAAAGAGTAACACATTTTATAACTAAAGTTAACTGTGGTGAAGCCTAAAATCAGATCATTTATCCATGGACAGATGTTTAAATTTCATTAAAGTGACTGCCAGACATTTTGGATCATGCTGTCCGATTAGCCTAATTTTGTCCTTTAGAAACATAGAAAGAATCTTTTGTTGGGGTAGGTTTTAAAATTATCAAAGTTTAACTCATTTATTTTACTGATAAGGAAACACATATTTAAAACAAGTAAATATAAACCACATACATAGAATTTGTTTTACTTCTTCATAAAATAATTTTTTACTCTCTTTATAGTGAGCTGTAATAGATTGATTTTAAGGTATGCAGAATAAAGTTTAGAAGAGTACAATGATAATGCTAGCAACAAAGTAATGTGTTGGAATACATATTCCTTCATTACATATTACGTTATTAAATGTTATTTTGGTAGTGTTTTATAGAGAGAGCTTTGAGATAAATAGCCTTATTTGACGCAGTGCAACATTGTGGTGCCACTGCAATTGTTATTAGGCAATTTTGCAAATGATACTGTGGGCGTGAAGAAAAGAATTGAATAAATGTGAAAATGAGAAAAATTTGTACTAGAAACTATAGTATTTATGATAAATTAGTTTCCAGAAGGTGTAAATAATAGGTAATATAAACTCAAAATGAGGAAGCGATCACTTGAAATTTTGTAAATTTAATATGTTTGTTGGACTGACAGACAAGAAATAAAAGTCTCTGCAAGATGTATTTTAATTTTGTTTATATTTAAATTTTGAGTTTTCAAAGAGATAGCAGTACCCAATTATCTATCAGTTAAGAAATCTAGGTGTTTAGAAAGTTTGGGTTCCTTCCATTAAAATGGAGACTTATAAGACTTGGCTTTTTCATTTTTTTTAAATATCCATTTTTTAAGCATATTTCATATTATGATTCTTCTTCATTTTCAACATTTTACTGTCAAATTCTTTTGCCTTAAGGGAAGATTTATAAAATACTCTGTCCTTCAGTGCATTTATATATTATATCTCTTCCACTGCATCTGTTACTATCTTGTAACTGTTTACAGTGGTCAAGGTTTTTTTTAATTTGAAGCCTATTGCTATGGGGAAATTTCTTCTTCCTGAAATGAGCTCACCTCTATTGCCACACAATAAAAGAATTCTCAGCTTTTGAGAGCTTCTGGCTTCCTTATGAAATATGGATAGACTTCTGCTTCTGAAGTGTTTTAGGTTTTTTTTTTTTTTTTTTGAAAAGGGGGAAGAGGAAAAAAAAGTATGAGGTGTGTTTCTTCTTTTAAGACCCAGGAATATCTGTATCAGATAAATGAGAAGAAAATTAAGAAACTTTAAACCTCTAAATGAGAGAGCTCATTAGAAATTAGCTACTTGGATGATGAAAATTTGTTAATCATCTACACTTAAAGGCACTTATGGTTTTTATACTGCTTAGATACTTGATTTTGCAATTAGTATTTCTTTAGAATGTTCCTCCCTGATAGCTCCATCACATGGACTGAGTTATTCCTGAACACACTATTGTATGCTCCATGAAAAAATATTTTAAGGAGAAAAGATAGAAAACTCAGCAATTATTTCAAGATAATTGTTGAGGACTTCCCTTGTCTCTTTTAAAAGCATGGCCTTTTGTTAGCCAAGTGGATTTATCTTTTCTTTAACATCTTCGATCAAGTAATACTTGAGGGAAATATTCTGTAGAAAGACATCCATTGAAGGCCAGAAACATCTACAGATGCAATGTGATCCCAAGCAATGAAGCATGTGGCCCTTCATTGGCATTATATGATAACAGGAGGATCTTCTGGCAGAAGAACTGACTTTTGCTGCGTTCTGCATGCTGCCCCTCCAAACCCATCTTTGATTGGCACCTATGCCCTATTGAAACTGGCATCACACCTTCTGAATGGGCACAGTGCCAGGCTAGCAGATGGGTATGGGCAAAAGCATGCCAGAAACCCAGTATGTGAATCAAGTTTAAGTATCAGGGGCCCAAATTCCCATCCAGGGATATAAAAACTACAGTCTGTTGAGAGCTTTTTGTGCTTAAGGTTAAAGGACATGCCATTTCTACTCCAGCTTAGAAGTTGATTAATTTTGAAAGTCAAACAGCAGCCCCTGTGGCTGTGTCAGGCAAAATCCTATCTTTAGTGAATGAGAATTACTACTTCACGTAGGGAAGAGAAAGTATTGTAATGAAGTTTCCAATGAGAGTTACTCTCCTGCAAGTGCCTCCAGCACTTAAGCAGCATGCATTCAGTGGAGATGAATATTTCTATTCTCCAGCAGAGCCAGGTGCAATCAAAGCCAGATCTTCAACCTGCTGCAGTAAAGAACCCTAAATTTAGAAAGGGCAGGCAAAGTTTAGAAGAACTCCTCGGTGGCAGGCAGCTCTTTTCACTATGAGCTGATGAAGCTTCACAAAATTGTATAAAAGAGATGAAGAGAAAACTCCAAATAAAAGACCTTCAAAAAATGTCATCCTGAAACAGAAAGATTTTTAATAAACCAAAGGAAAAAGTTTAGTCCTTTCTACTCAATGCAGAAAATCTTCAGAGTTTTCTATCAATAAAAACTTAGTTAACCAAAATGTTAGAACCAACTTAATGCATAAGTAACAAAACTTTCTATTTTTACATTTATTTCATTGCATGTCTATCATGTATATAAACTTTGCTTCTTGAATAATGGATTTTGCATAAAATTGAGTTCTAAACATCATATTTCCTTCTGATTGTCTCACACCCACTACAGAACTCCCCTCCCCCACCCCCTGAAAGAGGGCACTCTTCCTTCTGATCACTTTAATCATATCTTCTAAATACTCTAAAATTTACAGGAATGCCTGTAAGACCAGCTGTGGCCAAGAGAAGCTTTTCCTAATCGCCTTATAGCCGTTGCTTTTGCTTTTTCACTGTGTAAACTTTATCTATGGAACAGATTCCATGAGACCGTTGTGAATACTTCAACGTATTCAAAACATATAACTGCCACAAATTAAACTACTAAAACTAAAGCTGGTGCATTGTAACTGCCAAGTAAAACTGGCACGTCCCTCTGTCAGACTGCAGGAGAGTGTGCCATACAGTCCTCGGAAAACACAATTCATCCAGAAGCACTCTTGTCACTTGCTCTGATATTAAACCAGAGAAAGTGACATTAATTAAAGAAGTGACATGAGCCAACAAAGGCAATGAATTCTCAGCTTTGGCTCATGTGCAGACCTTAATCCAACCTGGTCTGCTTAGGTAGTGTGGCTATTTCTGAAGAGTAACTAATGTGGCTACTCTCACCCCACCTCCTCTCATCTTCCCATTCTGGAACACATTTTTAAGGAACTATCATTTTATCTCCAGGGTTGGACTGGTTAATTGGTACACTGGTAGTCATTTCAGGGCTTCCCAAAGTAGTGAGAAAGTGGTGGCATGTGATGCTTTTATTGTACTTGGTAATGGTGGGAGATGTACAACTAGAGGTAGAGGAGAGTTGGTCTAACAAAAAGGCAAGCAACAGCCAAACAGCAGAGTACCTAGACTTGGTAGACTGGAAGCAAGGAAGGTGTGCTGCTAGGACTGGTTGTGGAAACAAATGGTGACTGGTAGGCTTTATGGAAATTCCGACATGCTAAAGAGGCACGCTGGGGAGTATTCATAACTTCTCTCTTTCTTTGTTCCCGTGGTGTGCTTTCATATGATGCTCACCTCATCATTTCAGACGGTCACTATTTTGTATGTTCTTTTTAACCTGTTTCCCCCAACATGTGTGCACACAGACACTACATTATAAACTGCTTATAGGCAGTCACTCACAGTGCTTAATATGGCCTTGCATGTTACAGTTCTTAAAAAATGATTTGTTAAATTAACTCTAGAACTGTTCTATTATGATTTTCCCAGCAAACAGGTTGTCTGAAACAAAAAATTCCATGTTCTATCCTATATGTGACCTGTGTGTAAGGCACTGTACTTTCAGATTTAGAGAAATTCTTTTATATCTTATGGGGAATTTGAAGGGCAAAAAGTATGTGTTTATTTTCTTTTCAAGTATATTTTTAAAATACAAAGAAGCTGTGTACTTAATCCATAGATTGTAGAATTTATTGTGAAGAGTCTACTCTGTTAATGCATAGTATGAAGAGGAGACTAAAAAGTGGACATTGTGTTAAGACAAATCAGTTTTCTCTTTCTAATAAAACAGTTCTTCTGAGTAGTATTTAATTGAAGTAGACCTAATAGCAAGTGTAAACTTTTGTGGGGAAAAGCATGGTGTTTACTATTAAATGGATTGCCTTACAGGCATGTAACATGCATAAGAAATCAACTTTTCAAAGAATGTAAACACAGCGTTTACAGAAAATAAATTATTGGGATTTCTTTTAATCCAAGTCTGTGAAAGGTTTGATTAAGGGTTTTGTACATAGTCAGAAGCTTTTGTTATGGTTTCTGGGCAGGGGTATTTTATGTTTGAGATTGGGAATTTTCTATCCACATAATTAGTCATGAGGTTTAATGTACATTTTTTTTTTTTATATCAGGCAGACAATGTCTTCAAAGAGACAGCAGTGCTGCAAAGGAGCAAGAAAAGAAGGCCAAAGTTGACACACAGAGAGGCAAAACAGTGTAGGAAAAATCAACACGTTTTGCAAAATCAATCATTGAAAATGTGTCAGCATTCAGGAGACTGTCTTTAATTTGCAATCCAAGTGAAATAGAGTATTTAAATATGAGAGGCAGTATTATTGAGCCCAGCATGCCTGCTACCACTTGTTTGACTAGCTCAGAATAGAACACTGAGAGTCAAGGGCTCAAAGTTAAATGAACATTTATACATTTTAAAATCAAATGAAAGATTCAGAGTATATTCATGAATTAATTTTTTTTTCAAAGCCCTAAATTTAATCAGCTGGAATTACTTTAAAAGTGTCATTCTATTTAACTTTTGGAAATGATGAATTTGCCTTTTAATAGGGATGCTGTATTTTATCATGAAGATGAAACAAACTGTCTTTTGTTAATTATTCCCCAGAGACACTGGCCATTTTTCTCTCTCCAATGCTTAGTGTGGAGTAAAGGCAGCTTCCCGCAAATTTATTTCAAGCAAGAGCAATCAGAAGCTTCAACATGTGTGAAAGAGGCGCATAGAGAACATAGCTTCCATTTCAGGTATTCTGAGTGCCACCTAATGAACCTCTTAGAGATAATGTTACCAAAGCCTCACTGATGAG
The DNA here is from genome assembly GCF_001698545.2 of Rhinopithecus bieti. Taxonomy (NCBI): domain Eukaryota; kingdom Metazoa; phylum Chordata; class Mammalia; order Primates; family Cercopithecidae; genus Rhinopithecus; species Rhinopithecus bieti. Next base: position 3,787,691 of record NW_016813906.1, on the reverse strand, counting down.
GTCATGAACATAGAACACAGGAAAGTAAAAAAGAATGAAAGAAGAGTCTGGTAAAGAGTACCAGATGTGTCAAATGTGTCTGTAGTATCTGATAAATGCTGGGACTAGTTTTTGAATTCTTTTTTTAGGAAATTATCATCTTTATTATCAACTACTAAAATCTTTCACTTAGTGTGTGCCAAGCTCTGTGTTAAGTGCATTGCATGAATTATTTCATTGAGTCCTCTCAGCAACTTAACTAAGGAAGACATTGAGGCCTAAAGAGGATACGTAAATTACCTTCTAGCCACAATTTTAAAAATGTCTCTTCTATATTTGAGCTCCAGTCCCTGCCCTGCTGATGTCCCTTGTCAAAGAACACTTGAATTTATTGTTAGCCAGATAAAACAGTGGCAAATGGCATGCTTATGACAAGCTCATTTCTAAAGTAACAGCAAAATATGTAATTGATAGTATTGGCAGCTAATTTAAGAAATCTGTTAGTGATGATGCTAATAATGGTGTCATTTTCATTCAGATTGACAACTCAAGGCATAGAGCATCAGTGATATGTTTTTGATATTATTAAGATCTCAAAATCTGTGAAAGAACATCTGATATTTATAGTAAACCTAATGTTAGGCACTGGAAAATTACATTAAAATGTACCATACCTCAAACAATATTTTATGGAAAAAAGTACGAATAGTCATCTAATAGTTCATGCAATCTGATGAGAAAGATTTGTTGGATTTTCATGCCTTTGCAAAACTGAATACATTTATCTAGTTTTATACATTTTATACATTTGTTTTGAGTCAAATAAGTAACAGGAAGATCCAAACAGACCTGTTTAAATCCCTATGATATGATTTTAATAAGCACCACATAAAATGGATACCTTTATAAATATTGAATGATTCTTGACCATATTTTTTTCCATTGGATAATAATTTAAAGATACACTGCTTACAAGACTAGGTCTTTTAAAAGTAAAACAAACAGAAAATAAGAAAATAGGATCGTGTTAAAGAACATATCCCTTTACAGAATTTGTTTCAGATACCAATATATTTTATTTATAATAAAAGTCTAGGTTTTGAAAAATTATTTATAAATAACTAAAATTAGTTATTTCAAGATATTGTATGGTAGTAATGATTTATTACATACTCACGGGTGATTTCATGAAGAAGTTAGAACATTTCATGTAGCGGTAAACCTTGGGGTATTTATAATAGAGAAGAGATATTAGCTATTGCAATGCAAGATTTTATACTAGAATACTTTTTTATTTGGTGTATATATATTTAACAAGGAAAAGAATGAACAAATGCAAGTTAGTACATTAAATACATGTTCTTCAGCACTTACTGGGATATGGGATTATTAATTTCAAATTCTGGAGAATGTAAAGAAAAGCTGTTCATTATGCTTGGTCTTATTTCTGTTAAAAAATCATGTGTTACAGTTCTATCTTACATCTCCAGTATCAAATGTGAGTATTATAATTGAGAATGGAGAAATAGTTATGTAAACCTTTTATCCTACACAGTATTAGGAGGATAGTAGAAGAAAAGTAGTAAAACTGACC
>NW_016813906.1:3765653-3785861 GCF_001698545.2 Rhinopithecus bieti | reverse complement strand
CAAAAAAAAAAAACACCAAAAAAAAAAACCCACACAAGACAAAGAAAAGGGAGAAGAAAACAAAACAAACCTGTATAGCTAACCGGTAAATGTTGCTGTGTGATGAAAAGAGGAAGAAAAAATTGTATAGTCTTCCAGAATAATCAGAATGTCTATTCTAGCAGAAAGCTTTTGAGCAAGATAAATCTTCTGAAATTAACTAGTTTAATGTAGATTGACTATAATAAAGCATTCCTGTAAAAAAATAAGTATTTTTTTTTTTCGGGTGGAGCACTTTTAAGTTCCTTCTGACTGTGATAACCTGTTAAATCCTGAAAGATGGAGTTAAATTTATAAATGATCTGTTGATATTGGCACATGGATAGAGGCCTTAAGGAAATAATGAATGCAGCTGGTAAAGAAGCAAATCTCAGTCACAGAAAAATGAGATAAAGAGACCATCAAGAAGAAAAAATAATGGCTATATTATCTGTTTATGTAGTGTATCTTTGGATAGTAAGAACATCACATGAAAATGTAAAGACATGCAAAATAAAGACCATAATGAAAAACATAAGAAAGATTTCCCTTATTTGCAGCCTAATTTCAGCATAAATATTAGAAAGTGCTTCAAAAAAGCAGGAACAGGGCTAAAGATTCTTACATAATAGGTTTTTAAACCTAAATTACAGAACTTACAATATTATTTAAGGAAGAGAGGTCAAGAACTACTTCAGCCCTCACTTCATACACTTTGAAAATAGGATTTATGATGGCTAAGAAAAAGAATAGCTCTCATTCTATTGTGTGATCAAATTGAATGTCTCTTAGGAGGTAGAAGGAAACATTTGAGGTCTTAGTAAACCTGAAATTATTTCTTAATAGATTATCAGTAAGATAAAATAAGCTTGAAAGTAGTGTATGATTGAAAATGACTTACAAGAGGTAAATGAGTTAAACTATTAAGAAAAGATTTGATGATATAAAGCAAAACCGGTTTAGTAAAACTTGGGGGATTTTTTTTTAAGAACTATAAGTTACGAATATAGAATTTTATAACAAAGTTCAAATTTCTCAATTAGATTGATGGACTGTGGTTCAAAATTATAGGGTTAACAGTTAAGTTACATATCAACCCTTTAGGGAAGCTCAAAATGTATTTAGTTAATAATAATAAAAACAGCTAAGTTAGAGTTTATTAGTGTTAATGTTTGAGAAATAGATAAATGGGTTGGAAGATATAATTTGTGGTAAAATGAAATAAATATGTAATATATACCACAACCTGTAAGTAACTGGCCAAAGGCAGCAAAGAAAAATGACAATTATATAAATTAGTGTATTATAATAAAATTGTCAGTTAACTACATTAGAAAAAAAGTCTGTAAGCCTCAATTAAAGAAGATCACTGACAGAACTTCATAATCAGTTGCCAAAAGAGAAATACTTAAAATGATAAGATATAAAGACACTAAAAGGTTAAGGGTTTTCATGCACATGTAACTAAACAGTAAAAAGCAATAGCAGGATCTGTTATTATTTTATATTCCACAGTAAAAATCATTAAGAGAGCTAAACAAGGATGTATATAGGGTAAAAGATTAGTAGAACAAAGTGAAAATGTAATGATAGAATATAATGAGAATGCTATTGTTTATTTTTATCCTTGAAGAGAAAGTAGCAGACATTCAATAAGAAATTATTATAAATATGACTGGAGATACTATGAGTAAATTCAGAAAATGACAAACCAGTTACCACTAAGTCTTCACACTGGTCTCTGTGGAACCCAGGTGTAGAGGTGAAAGGGGTAAGGGTTCTGGTCTCCCGTCCCATGTTTCAACCTTAGCATTTCTGCTTTATCTGTTCCATATTCAGGCTTACCTTGTCTTATTGCACATCACTTTATTGTGCTTTGCAGATACTGTGTTTTTTTACACACTAAAGGTTGTGGCAACCTTGCATCAACCAAATCTATCAGTGCTATTTTTTCCAGCAGCATGTGCTTCATGCATGTCTGTGTCGCATTTTGGTCATTTTGACAATGTTTCAGACTTTTTTGTTAGTATATCTGTTATGGTGATCTGTGATCAGTGAGCTTTCTTGTGATTATCATAATTGTTTTGAGGAATCATGAACTGCACCCATACAAGACAGTGAATTTAATTGGTAAATGTAGCACATGGCCTAACTGCACCACTGACCAGTCATGCTCCCGTCATTCTCCCTTACCTCAGACCTCTCTATTCTCTGTGATACAACAATTTTGAAATTAGGTCAATTAATAACCCTAAAGTGGCCTTTAAGTATTCAAGTGAAAGAAAGAGTTATGCATCTCTCACTTTAAATCAAAAGCTAGAAATAATTAAGCTTAGTGAGGAAGGCATATCAAAAGCTCAGATAGGTTAAAAGCTAGGCCTCTTACATTAGTTAGCCAAATTGTGAATGCAAAGGAAAAGTTCTTGAAAGAAATTAAAAGTGCTACTCCAGTGAACACATAAATGATAGGAAAGTGAAGCAGCCTTATTGCTGATAAGGAGAAAGTTTCAGTGGTCTGGATAGAAGATCAAACCAGCCACAACATCCCCTTGAGCCAAAGCCTAATCCAGAGCAAGCTCCTAACTCTTCAATTCTGGGAAAGTTGAGAGAGGCAAGGAAGCTGCAGAAGAAACATGTGAAGCTAGCAAAGGTTGGTTCATGAGGTTTTAAGGAAAGAAGTCATCTCCAAAACATAAAAATGGAAGGTGAAATGGCAATTGCTGATGTGGAAGCTGCAGCAAGTTATCCAGAAGTTCTAGCTAAGATCAATGGTGAAGGTGGTTACACTAACAAATTTTCAGTGTAAATAAAACAGCCTTCTATTGGAAGAAGATACTGTGTAGGACATTCATTGCTAGAGAGAAATCAGTGCCTGGGTTGAAAGCTTCTAAAGATAGGCTGACTCTCTTCTTATGGACTAATGCAGATGATGACTTTAAGTGGAAGCCAGTGCTTACCATTCAGAAAATCCTAAGGCCCTTGAGAATTATGTTTATTATCTATTCTGCCTGTACTCTGCAAATGGAACAACAAAGCCTGGATGACAGCGCGTCTGTTTACAGCATGGTTTACTGATTTTTTTTTTTTTTTTTTTAGTTTTATTTTCTTATTTTAAAATTGTGTATATTTAAGGCATATATCACAGTTTTTTGTTTTGTTTTGTTTTGTTTTTTAAACATATGAGTGAGAACAACTGTCCCTCACCCATCTTGGGAGAAGAGGAGGAGATGAAGAGAAGTAGATTAAAGGGTACAAACATACTGTGAGCTAAAAGCAATGAATTCAGTGTTTGATAGCAGAGTGGGATGAATATAATTAATAAAAATGTATTGTACTTTGGTAATGGGCACCCTGAATACCCTGACTTGGTCACTATGTGTTGTATGCATGTAACAAATTTTCTCATGTACCCCATAAATTTGCACGAATAATAAAGAGTTTACTGAATATTTTAAGCCTGCTGTTGAAATCTGCTTCTCAGAAACAAAAAATTACTTTCAAAATAAATAACTACTTGTTGACAATGCACGTTAGTTACCCAAGAACTCTGATGGAGATGTACAAGGAGAGTGATGTTGTTTTCATGCCTGCCAACATAGTGTCCATTCTGTAGCTCATGGATCAAAGGAATAACTTTAACTTTCAAGTCTTACTATTTAAGAAGTAAATAAGGCTTCAGCTGCCATAGATAATGATTCCTCAGATGGATCTGGGCACAATGAATGGAAAGTCTTCAGGAAAGGATTCACCGTCCAGATGCCATTAACAACATTCATGATTCATGGTGGAAGGAGATAAAAATAGCAATATTAACAACAGTTTGGAAGAAGTTGTTTCCAACCCTTGTGGGTGACTTTGCGGGGTTCAAACCTTCAGTGAAGAAGTATCTGTAGATGTGATGGAAATGGCAAGAGAACTGGAATTAGAGGTGAAATCTGAAGATGTGACTGAACTGTTCTATCTCATGGTAACATTTAACTCATGAGGAGTTGCTTCTTAAGAATGAACAAAGAGAGTCGTTTCCTAAGATGGAATCTATCCTGGTAAAGATGCCATAAACATTGTTGAAATGACAACAGAGTTTTAGAGTATTACATAAATTTAGCTGATAAAGCAGTGGCACGGTTTGAGAGGATTGACTTCAGTTTTGAAAGGTCTGTTGTATATAAAATGCTAACAAACAACATCGTGAGCTGCAGAGAGATCTTTTGTGAAAGCGAGAGTCAATTGATGTGGCAAACTTCATTGCTATCTTAAGAAATTGCCACAGTCACCTCAGTCTTCAGCACTCACTACCCTGATGAGTCAGCAGCTATCCCCATCAAAACCTTCCACAAACAAAAAGATTATAACTTGCTAAAAGCTCACATGATTGCTGAAATTTTTTAGCAATAAAATATTTTAAAATTAAGGCATGTGCATTGTTTTTTAAAAGATACTGCTGTTGTACCCTTAATAGACTACAGTATCGTGTAAATATAACTTTTATATGTACTGGGCAACCAAAAAATTCACACTACTTGCTTTATTACAATATTCATTTTATTGCATTGATGTGGAATCGAACCTGCAGTATCTCCAAAATATCAGGATTCCAAGAAACATTCTATTACTAAGAGTTTGAAGATAACTGATTGTGCTATAATAATAAGTTATAAAGTGAAATATGTAACAGGAAAAGTTTTAGTTTGGAGGGTTTTTAACAGTTACAGAGAATACACTTTTTTTTCAAGTACACAAGAATTTGTTTTAAAAAATATGTGATTTAGAAAATATAAAAATTTTTAACATGTCATAGTTTTGGAATCTAATCCTGGAAACAAATACCAGTATGACTTTGCTTGTTCTGTTTTTCTCTTTATCACTTACATTCTGTCTCATTTCTACATATTCAGTTTGTGCTCATGTCAAGTCTACCTTCTCTTGAAGCCTACTGCTTTTCTTTGTGCATTTTCTACCACAGTTTTATATTGTGTATTTATTTTCTGCAATATTTTTGCTTCTATTTTATAACTAAGCATATTCTATTTTGTATTATGATTATGTACTTGTATCTTTTTTCTTATTTATAAAAATAAAGAGAAAAAAATCTTTGTACATTTCTGTGAATTTTAACATACCCACCAACATAATTAGGATACAGGACAGATTCATCACCCCTAAAATCTTCCTTATACTATCCATTTGTGACCATAGCCTCCTTTTACCCCTAATCTCTGGCAGTCATTGATCTATTCTGCATCAGTATAGATGTGCCTTTTGGGGAACGTATGGGATTACTATAAGTGGAATTGTGTGATATGTGTCATTTGTGATTTTTTTTTTTCCACTTAGCGTAGTGCCTTTAAGATTGACTCAAATTGTTGTGTGTGTCAGCAGTTTTTTATTGTCAAGTAGTAATCTGTTGTATGAATGTATCAGAGTTTGTATATTCTACCAATGAAGGACATTTGGGTAGTGTGATTCCTTCAACTTTTTCTTCAAAATTGTTTTAGCTATTTTAATTCCTTTGCTTTTCCATATACATAATTAACTTATATTTCCAGAATGATGACAACAAACATTTCTGTGATTTTAATTGATATTGAGCTAAATCTATTGATTAATTTGGGGAAAATTAACATTTCTACTATGTAGAGTCATCCAAACCATAAATACAGCATGTGTCCCCATTTCTTTAGGTCTTCCCTGATTTCTTGTATCAGGTTTTTTAGTTATTAGCATACTAGTCCTATACATATATTGTTGGGTATATATTAATATATACTTTTTTGGAGCTATTGAAAATGTTCTTGGTTTTTAAATTTCAGTTTTCATTTGTACATTAGTAGTATATAGAAATATGATTGATTTTTGTATGTTGACCTTATATCCTATGAATTTGGTAAACCCAGTTATTCTAGGATTGGATTTTCTTTTGTGGCAGATTCTTTGGGAATTTCTACGTAGACAATCACATCATCTGGGGATAGGGAAAACTTTCTTACCAAATGTGCGCTTTTCATTTATGTTCTTAACTTATTGCACTGGCTAGGACTTACAGTGATTTATTGAATAGAAATAGCAAGAGTGCTCATTTTTGACTTGTTCTCATTTTTAGGGAGAATGTATTCAGCTTCTCACCATTTAGTGTGATGTTAACTGTAGGTTTTTCATACCTGTTCTTTGTCAAGTTAAGCGTACTGAATTTTGATCATAAAAGGGTGTTGAATTCTGTCAATTGCTTTTTCTACTTCAGTTGATATGATCAGGTGGTTCTTCTTTAGATTATTAATATGGTAGATGACATTGAGTTTTGAATATTGAAACATTCTTGCATTCCTCAAATTAACTTGATCATGGTATATTATTATTTTTATATATTTCTAGATTCCACTTATATTTTGAGAATCTTTCCATCTTTGTTAAGGAGGACTATCAGTGTATACTTTTATTTATTTATTTCCCCTACCATCTTTGTCTAATTTTGTATCAGGGTAATTCTGGCCTCATAAAATGAGTTCTGAAGTATTCTTTCTTTTGTTTTCTGGAAGTGAATGTGTAGAATTAGTGTTACTCATTTTTAAAATGTTTTGTATAGTTCAGAAAGGCTTTTTTTTGTTTGTTTTTTGAGATGGAGTCTCGCTCTGTTGTCAGGGCTGGAGTGCAGTGGCGCAATCTCGGCTCACTGCAAGCTCCGCCTCCCAGGTTCACGCCATTCTCCTGCCTCAGCCTCCCCAGTAGCTGGGACTACAGGCGCCTGCCACCACGCCCGGCTAATTTATTTTTGTATTTTTAATAGAAACGGGGTTTCACCCTGTTAGCTAGGATGGTCTGGATCTCCTGACCTTGTGATCCGCCCGCCTCAGCCTCCCAAAGTGCTGGGATTACAGGCGTGAGCCACCGCACCTGGCCCAGAAAGGCATTTAAAAAACAAACAAACAAACAAACAAACAATGGTTTCACTTTCTTTAGTAGTTACTTAGGACTAGTCTGGTTATTTGTTTCAGATAACTTAGTAGTTCATGGTTTTTCAGGAATTCCTCCATTTTGTCATCAGTTGTGATTATTAATATTGCCAACTTGATTGGATTGAAGGATGCAAAGTATTGTCCCTGGATATGTCTGTAAGGGTGTTGCCAAAGCAGATTAACAGTTGAGTCAATGGATTGGGAGAGGTAGACCCACCCTCAATCTGAGTGGGCAACGTCTAATCAGCATGCAGAAGAAGGTGGAAAGAGCAGATTTGCTGAGAGTTCTGGCCCTCATCTTTCTCTCCTGCTGGATGCTTCCTGCTCTTGAAGATTAACTGACATCAAGACTCCAGGTTCTTCAGCTTTTAGATTCTTGGACTCACACCAGTAGTTTGCGAGGGGCTCTCGGGCCTTCAGCCACAGATTGAAGGCTGCACTGTTGGCTTCCCTACATTGAGGTTTTGGGACTCAGACTGGCTTTGTTGCTTCTCAGTTTGCAGATGGCCTGTTGTGGGACTTCACCTTGTGATCATGTGAATCCTTAATACACTCCTTAATAAACTCCCCTTCATATATACATCCATATACATCTATTAATTCTGTCCCTCTAGAGAACCTGCAGACAACTAATATGTTGTCAAATTTCTGGGTATAGAGTTGTTAATATTTATTATATTTAAATGTAATTAGGTTTTGTAGTGATAGTCTCTCATTTTTGATGTTGATCTTTCAAATCTTGTTTTCTTTTTTGTCTTGATACGAGTTTATAGGTTTTATTGACCATTTCAGAGAAATAGCTCTTGGTTTCATTTACTCTATTCCATTTCATTGATTTCTGGTTATTTTCTTTATAATTTTTTTCCATTAAGTCCTGCTTAGCCTGTATCTCACAGACTTTTATATATTGTGGTTGTCTTATGTATTATATCTCCATTCATTGAAAATCCCATCAGTTCATGTCACACGTTTTGCTCCATCTGTTAAATATATGTTGAAGAACTGAAGAAGAGACACCTAATCTATTACATTTTCCCAGCTATTTATCATGTTTTCTCTTCCTTTATTCCTAATATTCCAAATTTCCTTGTATAGCTTTTCTTTTACCTCAATATCTTTCTTTTTTTTTTTTTTTTTTTGGAGACAGAGTATGGCTCTGTCACCCAGGCTGGAGTGCAATGGCACAATCTTGGCTCACTGCAGCCTGCACCTCCTGGGTTCAAGCAATTCCCCTGTCTCAGCCTCTCAAGTAGCTGGCACTACAGGCGTATGCTACCACGCCCAGCTAATTTTTGTATTTTTGGTAGAGATGGTGTTTCACCATGTTGCCCAGGCTGGTCTCAAACTCCTGACCTCAAGTGATCTGTCCACCCCGGCCTCCCAAAATGCTGGGATTACAGACTTTTTTACTTCAATACCTTTCTTTAGCAATTCTTAACACAGCAAGTCTGCTGACCATCAGTTCTCTTAGTTTTCTTCACCTGAGATTGTCTTCATTCAGTCTTCTTTTCCAAAAGATATTTTTGCTGGATGTTGGATTGATAATTTTTTTTTCTCTCCTTCATCATTTCTGATGATAAATCTGCAATCATTTGAGTCATTGTTCCCCTACACATAATGCATTGTTCATTCTGGCTGCTTTCAAGATTTTTCTTTGTTTCTAGATTTTAGATTTGACTGTAATGTGTCTGGGCATTGATTTCTTTGGGTTTATCCTATTGAGGGTTCTTTGACATTATTGAGTCTATAGGCTTATGTGTATATAAAACTTGGAAAATTTCAGTCATTATTTCATCAAATGTTTTTTCAGTATCACAAACTTCCTTCTCTTCTTCTGGTATTCCACATGTTCAGTGTTTTGTTACTGCCTATAAGTTTCTAAGGTGGTGTTCAATTTTTTCATAGTTTATCTCTCTGTTGTTTAGGTTGGATCAGTTTCCTTTGATCGATCATCAAGTTCAGTGACTTTTCTTATGTCATCTCCCTAATTGTATTGCGCCCCCTCAGGAACTTTAAAAAAAAAAAAATTAAATTTGGTTATGTATCTTTTAATTCCAAAAACATCATTTGATTCTTTATTGTATTTTCTGTCTTTGTTGCATTTTTCTTTTTTTCCCTTTGTTTCAAAAATATTTGTCTTTATTTGCTGAAGTATTTTAATAATAATTGTTTTAAAGTCTGTCAGATAGTTGCAACATCCTTGTCATTTTGCCATTATCTATTCATTGTCTTTTCATATATGAGTTTTTTTTCTGCTTCTTTATATGCCTAGTAACTCTGAATTATATCATGGATATGTTGAATATTATGTTACAAGAATTTGGGTCTCTTCTAACAGAGAACATTGATATTTTGTTTTAGCAGGTAATCTTCCTGGTTGCATTCAGGCTTCAAGTTCTAACTGGTCTGTGTTTGGGGTACAGTGTTTGTTTAGTTTTCAATAGCAAAAGTATTGTTCAGGTCATGTGTGTTCCATTCAGTGACCAGCCTGGGACTTGGGTATTGGTAGTTTACTTATTGAACTGTGTATTTGCTGTTTAATGTTAGCTCCACATATACACAGCTTGTGAATGAGTCCAGGAGTTTATAAACAACTTCTTGTGGTGACGTTCCCAAGCTCTTCTCCCTCCATGATCTCCTTGCTATTTATTCTCTGGGATCTCCTTTTTAGGTTCTCTGACCAGAAATCTGGGCTTTTATTTACCCTGTCTTGCCATGCATCTGTGTCTAGGGAAAATGGCAAGAGGGTGTAGAGTATAAAAAGTTATTGGATGCCCTTCTCTTTTGGGACCACAACTCATTTGATTGGAGAGGAAAGTTTCCTTCCTTGAGAGTTCAGATCTCTGTGTGTCCCTGCTGCTGCTGCCACTGTCATCACCACAGAATTGTTTGGGTGCTGGGATGGGAAAGAACCAAAAGGTGAAAAATAGGAAAAAAGAATAATGGCATTTTCTGCACTCTCTGAGTGTTAGGATATTCATTTCCTACTCTTCTGTCCTTAACTAGAGAGCTTCTACTGGGGCATTTTTTGTTTGCCCTAATGTCAGCTTTCAAGGTTTGGGCTTCCTTGAGTTCTGACCGAAGGATACCAGAAGGGAAGAAGTGGAATATCTGATTCAAGTATGATGTTACTGTGAATTGTGACCCTTTCTCTTAATCTACCTGCTATATTATTACTTTTAATCAGGAGACTCTCTTAGAGCAGTTTCAGATTTATGGAAAACTGAGCAGATAGTACAGAACTCTCATATACTACCTCTTTCTCCCACTGTTGTCATAGTTTTCTTTATTACTAACAACTCGAATTAGTGTGGTAAATATGTTACAATTTATTAACCAATATTGATACATTATTATTCACTAAAGTCCATAATTTAAACTAGAGCTCATTAATTGTGTTGTATAATTTTTTTTGTTGTTTGTTTTTTCTTGAGATGGGATCTTGGTGTGTTACCCAAGCTGGTCTTGAACTCCTAGGCTGAAGTGATCCTCCCGCATCAGCCTCTCAAGTAATTGGGGTTACAGACGTGCACCACTGTGCCCAGGTTTTATGTTATATAGTTTTATGGGTTTTGATATATGCATAATATCATGTGTCCACTATTACAGTCTTGTAAGACTAATCTCACTGCCTTGAGATTGCCTTGTGCTACACCTATTTATTCCTATTCCTTCCTGCCCTAAACCTCAGCCAACCACTTCTCTCTCTCTCTCTCTCTCTCTCTCTCTCTCTCTCTCTCTTTTTTTTTTTAGACAGAGTCTCACTCTGTTGCCCAGGCTGGAGTGCAGTGGCGTGATCTCGGCTTACTGCAAGCTCCGCCTCCCAGGTTCACGCCATTCTCCTGCCTCAGCCTCCCAAGTGGCTGGGACTACAGGCTCTCTAATTTTTTGTATTTTTAGTAGAGATGGGGTTTCACCATGTTAGCCAGGATGGTCTCGATCCCCTGACCTCGTGATCCGCCTACCTCGGCCTCCCAAAGTGCTGGGATTACAGGCATGAGCCACCATGCCCGGCCCTCTTTTTGGTGTTTCTATACTTTTGCCGTTTTCAGAATGACATATAATTAGAATCATACAGTATGTAACCTTTTCAGACTAGCTTCTTTCACAAAACTGTATGTATGTAAGGTTCCTCCATATCTTTTTGTGGCTAAATAATAATATCACAGTTTGTTTACCCATTCACCTGTTGAAGTATGTCTGGGGGTGGCTTCCAGTTTTGTCAGTCGTGAATCAAGCGTGTATAAATGTTTTTTGTGTGAACATAGCTTTCAACTCATTTGGGTAAATACCCAGGAGTGCATTTCCTGGGTTGTATAGTAAGACTGTTTAGCTTTGTAAGAAACTGCTAAAGTGTCTTTCAAAGTGGCTGTCCTATTTTTATTTTATATGCCCACTAGCAATGAATGAGAATTCCTGTTGTGCTACATCCTTGCCAGCATTTAGCATTGTCTGTGTTTTTGGATTTTAGTCATTCTAATCAATGTGTAGTTGTATCTCATTGTTTTAGTTTGCAATTTCCTGATTATATATGTGTCGAGTATCTTTTCGTGTGTTTATTTTACACCTTTACATCTTTTTTAGAAGTTTCTGTTAAATATTTTGCTCACTTTTAGATGAGTTATTCATTTTTTTATTGTTGAGTTTTAAGAATATTTTGTATATTTTTGATATGTCTTGTCAGATGTTTTGCAAATATCTCCTCCCACACTGTGATTTATCTTTTTATTTTCTTAACAGTGTCTTTGACAGAGCAGAAAAATTTTAATTTTAATGAAGTCCAATTTAACAGTTCTTTTCTTGCATGGATTATGCTTTTGGTATATCTGTAAAAACTCATTACCCCTTAGGTCACCCAGATTTTCATCTGTGTTACCTTCCAGAAGCATATCATTTTTGCATTGTACATTTAGGTTTATGATCCATCTTGAGTTAATTTTTATGAAAGATCAGTGTCTAGATTCACATTTTTGCATGTGAGTGTCCAGTCCTAGTACCATTTGCTGAAAAGACTACCCTTCCTCTATTGAATTGCCTTTGCTCTTTTGTAAAGATTGACTGGCTATATATATTTGACTATATAGGGTCTATTTCTAGGCTATCTATTCCATTAATCTATTTGTCTATTTTTTTTTTTTTTTTTTTTGCAGTATCACGGTTTCTTAATTATTGTTTATAGAAAGCTTTGAACTTGAATAGTGCAAGTCCTCTGACTTTGTTCTTCAGTATTGTGTTTGCTGTTCTGGATCTTTTGCACTTCTGTACAGAATTTAGAATCAATTTGTTGATATCCACAACATAACTTGTTGTGTTTTTATTAGTATTGCTTTGAATTTATATATCAAGTTGGGGAGAACTGACATCTTAAGAATATGAGTGAGTCTTCCTATTTATGAACATGATGTATCTCTCCATATCATGATAAAGATTTTCTTTCATCAGATGTTTGTAGTTTTCCTCATTTGTATGTATTTTGTTATATTTATAGCTAAGTATTAATATTTCTTTTTTGGTGCTAATATAAATGGTATTGTGTTTAATTTCAGATTCCAATTGCTCATTGCTGTTACAAAAGAAAGAAACTGACTTTTGTAGATTAAATTTATATCCTGCAACTTTGCTATACTGATTTATTAAGGCCAGGAGTTTTTTCATTGATTATTCTGGATTTTCAATGTATAAGATCATGTCATATGTGAACAAAGATGGTTTTATATCTTTCTTTGCAATCTGTTTACCTTTTACTTCCTTTTCTTGTCTTATTGTATTAGCTAGGACTTTCAGTATGATGTTAAATAGGAGAAGTGAGAGGAGACATCTTTGCTTTGTTCCCAGTCTTAAGATGAAAGCATCTAATTTCTCAGCAGTAAGTTTAATTTTAGCTGTAGTTTTATTTGTAGATTTTTTTTATCAAGTTGAGAAAGTTTCCATCTATTTCTAGCATTACTGTGAATATTTGTTATGAATTAGATTTTGCCAAATGGTTTTCTGTGTTTTATAATGTGATCATATGATGTTTCTTTTGTAGCTTATTAATGTGTTAGATTATGTTAATTGATTTTTAAATGCTGAACCAACCTTGTATACCTGGAATAAATCCCATTAAGTTGTGTATAAATCTTTTTATACGCAATGCAAATCCATCAATTTGATGGATTTGATTTGCTAACGTTTTGTTGAGGATTTTTGTATCTATCTTTATGAGAGATATTGATTCGTAGTTTTTTTCTTTTAATATTTTTATCTGGTTTTGTTATTAGGGTGATGCTGGTTTTATAGAATTAGTGGAATGTTCCTTTGCTTCTGTTTTCTAGGAGAGATTGTAGAGAATTGGTATTATTGCCTCTTTAAATGTTTGTAGAATTCACCAGTTAGCCCATCTAGGCCCACCCATCTGGGTTTTCTACTATGTAAGTTTAGATAAGTTATTTTAGATCTTTCTCCTAATCAGATATATGTATTCAATGCTATAAATTTCCTTTTAAGCTCTACTTCTGCTGCATCCCACACATTTTTAGAAATTATATTTTCATTTTCATTAGTTTGAAATACTTTTAAAATATACTTTGAGTTTTGGATCCATGTGTTATTTAGACATACATTGTTTAATTTCCAAAGATTTTGACTTTTGGTCATTAATTTCTAATTTAATTCCATTTTGGTCTGAGAACATACTTTATATGATTTCTATTATTTTATATTTACTGAGGTATGTTTTTTGGCCCAGAATGATTTCTGTCTTAGTGAATATACTGTGTGAGCTTGATAAGAATGTATATTCTTCTGTTGTTGGATGAAGTATTCTGTAAATGTCAGTTGAATTCATTGATTGGTGGTGCTGTCAGTTCAACCATATTCTTACTGACTTTTTGCCTGCTGCATCTGTCAATTACTGATGGAAGTGTGTTTAAGTCTCCAGTTACAACAGTGGATTTGTCTATTTTTCCTTCCAGTTCTCTTAGTTTTTGCCTCATGTATTTTAACATTCTGTTGGTAGTACATACACACTAAGGATTATTATGTCTTCCTGAGGAATTGACCCCTTTATTATTATTTAATATCCCTCTTTATTCCTGATGATTTTTCTGGTTCTAAGTCTGCTGTATTAGGCTTCTATCGAGGGACAGAACTAATAGGAGATACATTTATATTTATACTTATAAGGTAATTTATAAAGGAGTATTAAACTCACATGATCACAAGGTCCCACAATAGGCCATCTGCAAACTGAGGAGCAGAGAAGTCAGTCTGAGTCCCAAAGCTGAAGAACTTGAAGTTAGATGTTTGAAGGCAGGAAGCATCCAGCACGGGAGAAAGATGTAGGCTGGGAGGCTAAGCCAGTATAGTCTTTTCACGTTCTTCTGCCTGCTTTTATCCTAGCCGCCTTGGCAGCTGATTAGAGATTGGGCCCACCCAGATTAAGGGTGGGCCTGCCTTTCCCAGCCCACTGACTCAAATACTAATCTTCTTTGGCAACACCCTCACAGATAGGTCCAGGATAAATACTTTCTATCCTTCAGTCCAATCAAGGTGACATTCAGTATTAACTATCACATCTGCTTTGTTTGATATTAATATAGCTACTCCAGCTTTCTTTTGATTTGTGTTCACATGATACATCTTTCTTTGTCCCTTTACTTTCAATTTATCTGTGTCTTTATATTCAAAGTGGGTTTCCTATAGACATCATATAGTTGTCTTATTTTTTAAATCTACTCTGTCACTATCTGTCTTTTAATTGATGTATTTAGACCATTAATATTTAAAGTGATTATTAGTGTATTTGGATTATTATCTGATGTTTTTGTAACTGTTTTCTATTTGTTATGCTTGTTCTTTCTTGTTTTCTTATCTTTTTTTTTTTTTGCCTTCTCTGATTTTAATTGAGCATTTTATATGACTCTGTTTTCTCTCCTTTCTTGGCATATCAATTCTTCTTTAGAAATTTTTACTGGTTGATTTAGAGTTTACAGGGCAACATTTACAACTAGTCAAAGTTTACTTTCAAGTAACACTATACTACTTCACAATTAGTGCAGGTACCTTATAATTATTCTCTCCTGTCTCTTGCTGTAATTCATTTCACTTATTCATAAGCTATAATAACGCAACACATGGTTATTTTGAACAAACTTTTTGCCAATTAAAGTAAAAAATAAGCTTTTATTTTACCTTCATTTATTTCCTCTCTGGCACAGTTCATTTCTTTATGCAGATCTGAGTAATAACACATATATTATTTTCCTTCGCTCTCAAGAGCTTTTTAAAAACATTTCTTGCAAGGTGGGTCTGCTGTTGATGTGCTGGTAAGGTGTGGGAGAATATGAGGCCTCTTATAATCTTATGACTAAGTCTTTTTTTTATTTTTATTATTTACTTTCTTTCCAACCCAAATTTTATTTTAAGTTCAGGTGGTACATGGCAGGTTTCTTTCATGGGTAAATTGTGTGTCATGGGAGTTTGGTATACAGATAATTTTGTCACCTAGGTAATCAGCATAATAGGTAGTTTTTCAGTCCTCACTCTCCTCTTACCCTATACCCTTAAGTAGGCTCCATTGTCTTTTGTTCCATTCTTTGTGTCCATGTGTACTCAGTGTTTTCCTTCTGCTTATAAATGAGGACATGCAGTGTCTAGTTTTCTATTCCTGTGTTAATTTGCTTAGTATAATGGCTCCAGCTGCATCCATGTTGTGGCAAAGGACACGATCATTCTTTTTTATGACTGTGTAGTATTCCATAGTGTGTATGTACCACACTTTCTTTATGTGGTTCACCATTGATGGGAATCTAGGTTGGTCTTTGCTATTGTGAATAGTGCTGCAATGAACATTCATGTGCATGGGTTTTTTTGGTAAAGCAATTTATATTCTTTTGGGTACATACCCAGTGATGAGATTGCTGGGTTGAATAGTATTTCTATTTTAAGTTCTTCAAGAGTCTTTCAACTGTTTTCCACAGTGGCTGAACTGATTTACATTCCCACCGGCAGTGTATAAATGTTCCCTTATCTCTGAAACCTTGCCAACATCTATTGTTTTTTGACTTTTTAATAATAGTCATCCTGACTGGTACAAGGTGGTATCTTGCAGTTTTGATTTGGATTTACCTCATGATTAGTGTAAGTCTGTTTTTTGTTTTGTTTTTGTTTTGTTTTGTTTTGTTTTTTGGAGGGGGCTATGCCCCAGGATGTGATCTTCACCAGTATTTCTCAGCGTCCTATACCCTACTTAGGTGAGATAGGAAAGCTAGAGGAGGCTGGAGTGGTTATTTTTCTTCTCCCATGTTGATTAGATTCTGGCAAAGTAGTTTCCCCTTCCCCTGCTGAAAACAGGAGATTTTTCTGATATTCACTGTGAGAACATGGAGGGCTTATAGTAAAACTCTGCCCCAAGAAGATGTGATTCTCTGTATTCACTTCTCTTTCCAGTTGTTGGGCAGTGATTTGCCTTGTAACCTCAGGTCTCTGATGGATTAAAGAAAAGTTGTTGATTTTCAAATTGTTCAGTTTTTTTCTTTTTTTTTTCCCCCTTGAGAAGACAGGAGTAAGGACCTCCAAGCTCTTAATATGTTGAGTGGAAACCTCTCTTTACTTTTTAAGGGCCTTCCAATAGCTACTGTCTTCTTTTTTTGTCTATATTTCATAGCTATTTTCAATGGGAGAGCTACAGTTGAGTGTTCCTCCTCCATCTTATATGTACAGATGCTCCTTGACTTACAATGGGGTTATGTCCTGATAAGTCCATCTTAAATTGAAATTATTGTATATTTAATACATCTAGTCTACTAAACATCATTGTTTACTCTAGCCTACCTTAAATGTGCTCAGAACACTTTTATTAGCCTACAATTGGGCAAGATCATCTAACACAAAGCCTATTTTATAATAAAGTATTGAATATCTCATGTGAGAGTATCATACCTCATATCACTAGCTTGAGAAAAGTTCAAAATTTAAAAATTCGAAGTATGATTTCTACTGAATGCACAGTGCTTTTCACAATTGTAAAGTTGAAAACCCTGTTGAACCATTGTAAGTTGAGGACTGTCCACATTTTTTTGAAACACTGATTTTGAAAAGCTGATTTGTTTCCTTTAATGATTATGTTTCTATTTAGGTTTTTTATTTTTTGAATTATTTTGGTAAATTTATTTTTTTCTAGGAAATTGTCATTTTTTTCTAAGTTTTTAAGTTTATTGATGGTAGTGTTTATCCTATTAGTTTATCTGTTTCAAAATCTCATGCATATTTATGGTTTTGCTCTCTTTCCAATGCTTACACAATTTTCTAAGAGGATTGTTACCTTTTTTAAGAGAAATCTTGAATATCACCTATTTTGTTTAGTTTTATACTTAAAATTTTATTTTGTAACTTTTAAATTTTAAAGAGTTTGCAAAAAAAGAGTGTTCCCATATTCTCTACTCAACTTCCCTAAATGGTAACATATTACAAAATAGCACATAGTACCTTACATAGTTATCAACACCAGAAAATTAGCATTGATACAATACTATTAACCTATTTATATACTTCATTAAAATTTTGCCATTTGTACTGACATTGTCCTACTAATGTCCTTTTTTGGTTCAAAATCTAAGATGACACAATATGTGTAGTTATCATTGTCTCTGTAACTCCCTCTGGGAAAATTCTTCAATCTTTCTTTGTCTTTTATGAGCTTAGCACTCTTTTTTTTTTCTCCTCGAAATTATTTATTGAAATATTTTCTTTATAGACTTTAAATACCTTGGTGTAAGCAGAGCTTGAAATACAGAGGACAAACATTGTGTAGAACCTAGAACACCCTATCAAGTTCATTGAATCATGATTTCCCCCACCCGAGTCCTTGGATTCTTAATTTGTTGAATTGATCCTAGGCGTTTGTTGTCTCAGGATATTTTTCCTAAATCCTAATTGATTGACTAGTCTTATCTAAAGAATTCCTGCCCCCTACCCACAATCTGCGTAGGTGAGTTATTCTTCTGTCTCTTAGAGAAAGTGAGACTAGGCTGCAAAGAACCCATACCTCTAAGGCTCTTCCTCCATTTTTTTTTACCTTATTTTGGGTGTTTAAATGGGATTAGAAGTGTCATCTGGCCCCCAAAATTGACCACTCTTAAACTAAAGATATTTCCATAATAATCAAAGCATAGTAATTTTCTGGGAGACTTCTCACTTCATCATATCCTTCCATACCCTCTCTAGCAGTTCTCTTGAACTTATAGCTGTGATTCTTCTTCCTATTGAAAAAAATACGTGTACTGCCACAATTTACGATAGAGTTCTGTTGTTAGTGGGATAAGGCCAACAACACCATATAGAATTCTGTCGCCCTTACTTCTTCATGCATGCAAATTAGTCTAAGTACTGTTAACTCCCTAGATGTCTCTATGCTTCCAGCAAAGAGATAGCTGGCAACATAGTTTTGTCATTTCTTGGACAAAACTATTTTTCTTCTCAGGCCAACCTGATAGCTTCTCAGCTTGCCCTCTTTTAGAATCCTTGTCTTTGGTAGCCCATAAGGCTGCAGAATTTTTAAAACTGTACTTGTGTATACAGTTCAGTAGTGTTAAGTAGATTCACATTGTTGTGCAGCAGATCTCCAGAATGTTCCCATTTTGCAATACTGAAACTCTATATTCATTAAACAGTAATTCTCCATTTTCCTCTTTTCCCAGTGCCTGGAAACCAACATTCTACTTTTTTTGTTTCTATGAATTTAAGTACTCTAGATACCTCATAAATGTAGAATCATATGGTATTTGTCTTTTTGTGTGTGGTATGGCTTATTTCACTTAGCCTAATGTCCTCAAGGTTCATTTATGTTGTAGCATGTGACATGATTTCCTTCTTTTTTAAGGTTGATTAATGTTCCATTCCATGTATATGCCACCTTTTGTTTAATTATCTGTCCATGGCCATTTGGGTTGCTTCCACTTTTGGCTAATTGTCTGTAATGCTGCTATGAGCATGGGTGTGCATATATGTATTTAATGATGCATCTTATAATCCAAGACATTTTAGATTTCTCCACCAGACAGCAAAAGCATATACCATGTCCCTGTATGCGTGTGTGTGTTTCATCATTTAATTTCACTAGCTATAATGGGGCTTGGCTTACAGTAGAAAATAATTGTTTTGTTAATTGATTACTTATTCTACTATAAAAAGACCCGTGTGGTAACCAGAACAATCTCTTTGTTCACATGAAGCACCCATCTCGTAAGAGCTTTCTAGTCTATTGATTTTAGATTTAGACCCTCTAATATAGCCTGACGTGGAAGCTTATAGAGACTATTGTGTAGCTATCAAATGATGACTGTAGAGATTTTCAAGTATGTGTCAACACATGACTATGTTCACTTGAAATAATGTGAAAGGAAAATTCAGATTATAAAGTATTAGGGATATAATGATTGAAATCAGCAAGGAGTCAGGCCTTGGACTGGTTGGACATCTTTTTCTTTTTTCCAATGGTAACATAATCTGTTATTTATCTGTGTGAAACTCCCAATTTTCTTCTGTACTTTTTAGCTTATTACATTCTGTTGGGCTTAAAGATTTATTTGCTACTGTGGTCACTTGTTTTTAGACAAGAGGCAAAAGGTTCTACTGACATCTACCTTAGGTAGCAAAGATACTTGCCTAGAGTAGGTACTGTTTTATGTGGGCCAAGGTTGGAACAGGATATTTCCCCTTAGCCTTGGGAACCATACTAGTAAAATAGTTTGTCATAGGGTGGGAACAAAGGTTTTCTCACCACTTCTTCTATACCAAGACTTGACTCTGTCCCCTGTATATACTTTCTTAAGTTTTCTTCTTAGAAGAAAGTAGGTCTAGCTAATCCACTCTTCCTGCAGTTTCCTTGGGACTATTGCATGGGTAAAAATGAAGTAACATGAATGAAGATGAAAAGATAATTTTAAGTACTATAAGTAAGTTTAGTTTCTTTGTTATTGTAAAGAGGTCTGGGTTTACAATTTAAAATTAGCTAGAATTTGAAATAATACTTTCTTCAACTGGCTAGTAGCATTA
Source organism: Rhinopithecus bieti (assembly GCF_001698545.2). Lineage (NCBI taxonomy): Eukaryota > Metazoa > Chordata > Mammalia > Primates > Cercopithecidae > Rhinopithecus > Rhinopithecus bieti. The sequence continues at coordinate 3,765,858 of NW_016813906.1, read as the reverse complement.
CTGATATTAAAAACTTTGGAGAACGGTTAAAAAAATGGTGTGTGATTGGCTCAGCTGTAATGTACAATTTATATATTTTATTAAATTTGTGACATATGTATAAGGTGTGAATTATTGGAAAAAAGGGAACAGCTGATAGAATTAGAAAAAAGAAAAGGATAATATTAATGATAGGACACAGCATTTTAATAAATATATTTAATAT
>NW_016813906.1:3760705-3765517 GCF_001698545.2 Rhinopithecus bieti | reverse complement strand
ATATATTTAATATATATAAATATATTGTATCTCAAGAATTTGATCCTGTTCTCAAGTCTGTTTATTACTGATATTCAATTGTAAACAATACTAGTTCCACCTTTTTTCCTTTCTCTTTCCTTCAAACATCATCTGGACACTTAACACAGTGCCTGGCATATTCTAGCTTCTTGATAAATATTTTAGCTATTTGAACGAGTAAAGGAATGAATGAATGGAGAGTGAACAAATGAACGAATGACAAAGTTTTAGTCTTTTGCAGTACAAATAAATATACATGTAAATTTCTCTTATTGAGATTTGAAAACAGTAATCTTTTAATAATTTAGGTAATGTAGAGGAAAAGATTAATTCGTTTTAAAATGTGAACACTGGAGATTTTAAAAGTAGGGATTATACCATCTGAACTACAAATGGAAAATAAGAATTAAATGAAGTAAGGTTAACTTGAAATTGAAATGAATTTATGAGATATGTATTCTTTAATGTAAAAGTAATTGATTGGTAGGCTCAGAAGATATTTTAAAGACTTTATTCTCATTTTAACTTTGCTTATTCTAGAATTTTGTCAAGTATAAATTGTTTTGAACTTTCTACTTAAATTGAATCAATTTTTATTTCTGAATCATTGTGGATTCTAATTTAGTGCAACTGAATCAATGGATTTTACTGTGTATTATATATTGGGTTTAATGCTATATATGTATAAAATATTTTCCCCCACATTTTGGATCTATATGATTCATATTGTCTATTGATTCTGTATTTAAATATTTGAATATGGTTTATGATAAAGTGTATCAGCTGTGATGTCAGGCAGTTTTGAGTTTCTATCTCTAATGTATTACCTCTTAGTGAGCAATTTATTCATTCAATGTCTCAAACTTCAGTAGTATCTTGTATAAAATGGAGATGATTTATTCCTACTACCATAAAAGGTTATTGGGATGATATAATAAACTTACATATGTAAAGCGCTTTGCATAGTGTTTGGGATATGGTAGGTATTCAGTAATTGGGAATAACTATTTTTCTCCATTGTGTGTGTGTGTGTTTTTTCTACAGCTTTCCCCACAAATAAACCAGAGAAAGATGCAAGACATGTAGTAAAAGTGGTAAGTGTTGCTCATAGATTTGTATTTCACATATATTTGACTTTTTCCTTTTCTGCTTTAAGAATGTTTTGGCTGGGCGCGGTGGCTCACGCCTGTAATCCCAGCACTTTGGGAGGCCAAGGCCGGCGGATCAAAAGTTCAGGAGATAGAGACCATCCTGGCTAACACGGTGAAACCCCGTCTCTACTAAAAATACAAAACAATTAGCCAGGCGTGGTGGTGGGCACCTGTAGTCCCAGCTACTCAGGAGGCTGAGGCAGGAGAATGGCGTGAACCCGGGAGACAGCTTGCAGTGAGCCGAGATCGCAACACTGCACTCCAGCCTGGTCGACGGAGCAAGACTCTGTCCCGCCCCCTCGCCCCCCCAAAAAAAGAATGTTTTTCACCTTAATTTTTATAACTATTGCCTTATCAGTAAACCTAATGTTATGATCTATTTTCACGTTGTTAAAACATTAACACTGGAGAACCTTTGTTTTTCTGTATTGCCAACTATTACTCTGGTGTGTTATCTATCTAGCTATTCTTTCTCTTTCCCTCCCAAATGTCCTCCCACCCTCTCCACCTCTCTAATCAAGATGGTAAGGTCCTTAAAGGCAAGCATAGGATTTTATTTCTTTTTGTGTCCCCTGTACCTAGTATAATGAATGAAATACAGTAGACCATTCAGTAAAGGTATCATGTGTGACTGGATCACAAGGAGAGTTTGCTGTGTATCACCCGGATGTATATGTTGGTATACAGTGAGTGTCTGTGTATGTTTATGTATACAGTTCTCAGTGCTTTTAATAAGTGTTTTCTGTAAGAAAACTACTTTTATGTGTAAGACTGTATAGGGATAGTGGTACAATATGTTGTTTAAAAATTAGATTCTTCAAGTTTATTTAGTGTTTTCTGAGATTTTTAGTGGAAATCTGGTGCCTATGTTTTATAAAAAGTGATTCAAGTACTATTATATACTACATATATATGTTCATATTTTCACAGTTGAAATAATTCCCTCTTTAGGATTATTTTTTTCTAGTAAAATTAATTATTCTTTTTTTATAGGAATATCAAGAAAATGGCCCGTTATTTTCAGAACTTAAATTTTATCAGAGAGTTGCAAAAAAAGACTATAGTAAGTAAAATTAGCAGATCAAGCTACTTCCATATATGTGCTTGCTAAAGTGAGTGTTGATATTTTGGTCTTTTTCTGGCCTTCTGGAAAATTCTTTTCAATAGAAATTTTATTGTAAAGTGATACAGTTAACTGTTACAACATATAAAAGCAAGACAGATGGTATACAAATCTTGACATGACATACATAATGGGTTATATATTTTAAGTCAAAGTTGTTTCTACTACTTTACATAAAATGTTAGGTTGTTAATCTAAGCTACCAAGAGTTCCCTAAGTGTAAAAGATAGTAGAATGAAATTATTTCTTTTACAGTAAACCATTTGGATAGGACGGCTATAAGGAAAAAACATTAAAATGGGAAGTAGATAAATGTGTAAAAAAGGAACGATTGTAGAATGGATTGGGGCAAGGTGTGTGGAAATGATTAAACTTTAAGATGTTTAAGAAAATGTTAGAAACTTGAATGTTGGAAAATTAATTGGAGCTGGATACCAAGTGTAAGAATGACCAGTTAGAAGATTTGAATGGGAAATGAATATGAACAGAGAGGAAAAATAACAGCATTTTATACATGTGATATGAATGGGCTAAGAAAAACATTAAAGAAGTAGACAGGAGTAATGACTGTATAGTCAAGGTCCTTTACATCATGTTTAAGAGTAAGAATGATGGGTCTGGCCTCAATATTTAACTTAGTTTTTCTTAATAAAGTCTTCTAAACATTAAGACTGTAGTCTTTACTAATTGCTTAAACTGTGTCAGAGTGACAAATAGAATCCATTAAACTTGATTGTTTTCAGTAGAGCTGTCTTAAACATAAAAACATAGGCTACAGTCATGAAAAAATGATGAAAGTTAACTGATTATTTAAGTGGATTTGATTTTTTGTAAACTAATCAAAACCAGTTTTTGTATAAAATAATTTCAAAGTAGGATGGTTTTTCTGCCCAATTTGTTTTTTGTTTGTTTGTTTGTCCATTATGGTTTTAGATTTTGAAGTAATAGAGAAGAAAAAGCCATCTGTCTGCTGATCCTTTGGCAGTTAACATATGTTACGTTTAGAAATTTAGCTAGCATATAAGGTAATGAATTCTTTTTCTGAAACATTAATATATATGGTATCAATATACAAAGACTATGACTTGTTTTTATTGATTTAATTTTAAAATTTCTAATTTTTTGTTAATTATAGTGGTAACAGTTTGAGCCTATTAGAAAGAGATGTTTGATTGAAAAAAATTATCTTCTAGGAAGATCTAATTACTCTTTTGGTTAGCTAAATAAATTTGTAGAAAGGTAAGAAGTATCTTTTGAAATAACATGAATCTTTTTAAAAATAAATTTGTCTTTGTAGTCAAAAAGTGGATAGAACGCAAACAACTTGATTATTTAGGAATTCCTCTGTTTTATGGATCTGGTCTGACTGAATTCAAGGGAAAAAGGTAAAATGGAATTATTATAATCAAATATTTCTTTATAACTATTCCTTATGTGGTCTATGAGTTAACTGTTGCCATGTAACAAATTACCAAAACATATTGGCCTATAACCACAAGCTTGTATTGTCTTAGTGTCTGTGGGTGAGGAGACTGCAAGTGGCTTATCTGGATGATTCTAAATCAGGATCTGTAATAAGGATATATAGTCAGCTGTCTGCTGGGTTACATTAATTTCAAGGCTCATCTGGGGAAGTATTTGTTTTCAAGCTTACTCATGTGGCTACTGGTAGGCCTAAGATCTGCTTTTAATTTACTTATGTGATTGTTGGCAGGCCGTCTTACTTCCTGACCATGTGGGTCTTTGCATAAGCTACCTGAGTGTTACGAAAAGGAGCTGGCTTTCTCTAGAGCAATTAATTGGGGGGAAGGGGAGAGAGCATGCACACAAGTGCATTCAAGAAGGAAGTCATTGTTTTCTGTAATCTAATCTTAAAAGGGATATTATCACTTCTACTTTATTCTCTTTGCTAGAAGCTAGTCACTAGGTAGATCCATTGGTCCTGAGAGAGGAGAATTAAGTTCTATCTCTTGAAGAGAAGCACAACAAATAAGTTATAGAAATATCTTTAAAACCAACAAATAAGTTATAGAAATATCTTTAAAACCACAAAGTTATAGAAATATCTTTATATATATGGCTAGTCCTATATATAATTTATTAATAGTGTTTGAAAAAAGAAAAAAAGTCTGTCATTTTTTATTTACCCTTTTGTGCCAGAGATTTTTATGTACTTTATTTTTTGTCCTTTGAATAGCCTATTAAAATAGGTGATATTATTTTTATTTCATAGATGAGAAAATAAGCTCAAATGTCAGTATTTTGTTCAAATGGTCTCTAACATGCTTTAAATAAAAAAAAAAGCAAGCAGTAATCTTGAAGTAAAGGACTGCCACTAGGGGACTGAATGACTAATTGAATCTTGATATGTCCATATCATGTCATATGTAGCTCATTAAAGAAGTCCATTAGAGGCCGGGCGCGGTGGCTCAAGCCTGTAATCCCAGCACTTTGGGAGGCCGAGGAGGGCGGATCACGAGGTCAGGAGATCGAGACCATCCTGGCTAATACGGTGAA
>NW_016813906.1:3754818-3759547 GCF_001698545.2 Rhinopithecus bieti | reverse complement strand
TATAAGGTAATGAATTCTTTTTCTGAAACATTAATATATATGGTATCAATATACAAAGACTATGACTTGTTTTTATTGATTTAATTTTAAAATTTCTAATTTTTTGTTAATTATAGTGGTAACAGTTTGAGCCTATTAGAAAGAGATGTTTGATTGAAAAAAATTATCTTCTAGGAAGATCTAATTACTCTTTTGGTTAGCTAAATAAATTTGTAGAAAGGTAAGAAGTATCTTTTGAAATAACATGAATCTTTTTAAAAATAAATTTGTCTTTGTAGTCAAAAAGTGGATAGAACGCAAACAACTTGATTATTTAGGAATTCCTCTGTTTTATGGATCTGGTCTGACTGAATTCAAGGGAAAAAGGTAAAATGGAATTATTATAATCAAATATTTCTTTATAACTATTCCTTATGTGGTCTATGAGTTAACTGTTGCCATGTAACAAATTACCAAAACATATTGGCCTATAACCACAAGCTTGTATTGTCTTAGTGTCTGTGGGTGAGGAGACTGCAAGTGGCTTATCTGGATGATTCTAAATCAGGATCTGTAATAAGGATATATAGTCAGCTGTCTGCTGGGTTACATTAATTTCAAGGCTCATCTGGGGAAGTATTTGTTTTCAAGCTTACTCATGTGGCTACTGGTAGGCCTAAGATCTGCTTTTAATTTACTTATGTGATTGTTGGCAGGCCGTCTTACTTCCTGACCATGTGGGTCTTTGCATAAGCTACCTGAGTGTTACGAAAAGGAGCTGGCTTTCTCTAGAGCAATTAATTGGGGGGAAGGGGAGAGAGCATGCACACAAGTGCATTCAAGAAGGAAGTCATTGTTTTCTGTAATCTAATCTTAAAAGGGATATTATCACTTCTACTTTATTCTCTTTGCTAGAAGCTAGTCACTAGGTAGATCCATTGGTCCTGAGAGAGGAGAATTAAGTTCTATCTCTTGAAGAGAAGCACAACAAATAAGTTATAGAAATATCTTTAAAACCAACAAATAAGTTATAGAAATATCTTTAAAACCACAAAGTTATAGAAATATCTTTATATATATGGCTAGTCCTATATATAATTTATTAATAGTGTTTGAAAAAAGAAAAAAAGTCTGTCATTTTTTATTTACCCTTTTGTGCCAGAGATTTTATGTACTTTATTTTTTGTCCTTTGAATAGCCTATTAAAATAGGTGATATTATTTTATTTCATAGATGAGAAAATAAGCTCAAATGTCAGTATTTTGTTCAAATGGTCTCTAACATGCTTTAAATAAAAAAAAAAGCAAGCAGTAATCTTGAAGTAAAGGACTGCCACTAGGGGACTGAATGACTAATTGAATCTTGATATGTCCATATCATGTCATATGTAGCTCATTAAAGAAGTCCATTAGAGGCCGGGCGCGGTGGCTCAAGCCTGTAATCCCAGCACTTTGGGAGGCCGAGGAGGGCGGATCACGAGGTCAGGAGATCGAGACCATCCTGGCTAATACGGTGAAACCCTGCCTCTACTTAAAATACAAAAAACTAGCCGGGCGACGAGGCGGGCGCCTGTAGTCCCAGCTACTCGGGAGGCTGAGGCAGGAGAATGGTGTAAACCCGGGAGGCGGAGCTTGCAGTGAGCTGAGATCTGGCCACTGCACTCCAGCCTGGGTGGCAGAGCAAGACTCCGTCTCAAAAAAAAAAAAAAAAAAAAAAAAAAGAAGTCCATTAGAGCTATACTAGTTGCCTTAGAAGGATTTTGATATGAGATACTACTGAAAAAAGTAAGATGGAGAAAGTACTTATAATATCACATTTTTGTAAACCAAATTCTTAAATGTTTGTGTTTGTGTATGCATACATAAATATAGAATAGGGGCTGATGTGGATATATAAATGAAAGGAAGGAAAGAAGGTATGGAAGTTGCCAAACAGAACAGAAAAGGAAGAAGTGCACTTAATAAAAGACATGTTTATAAATGTATAGAAAAGGTAAACATGATCTTATCAAGAAACAAATATAAAATTCATGTGACTGGGCACGGTGGCTCAGGCCTGTAATCCCAGCACTTTGAGAGGCTGAGGCGGGCAGATCATGAGGTCAAGAGATCGAGACCATCCTGGCCGACATGGTGAAACCCTATCTCTACTAAAATACAAAATTAGCTGGGTGTGGTGGTGCACACCTGTAGTCCCAGCTACTTGGGAGGCTGAGGCCGGAGAATCGCTTGAACTCGGGAGGTGGAGGTGAGCCAAGATTGTGCCACTGTACTCCAGCCTGGTGACAGAGTGAGACTCTGTCTCAAAAAACAAAAACCAAAACCAAAAAAAAAAAAAAAAATCGTGTGGACAATAATTTGTTCAAGGCCATATGACAAGAAAGTCATGGAGTCAAAATGAATTGCATTCAGTACTATCTAATTTAAAAAGATTTTTTCATTATGTAAAACAGTGTGAATGGTTCAGTACAGCCTTCTCTTCTATAAAACCAGCTGCAAAGTAAATACTGAGCAGTTTCTGCAAAAGAATAGCAGAATTATGAATGCGCATTCATTCTCTAATGGGTTTAGATTGCATTATACCTAGTTAGGTTGAGTGTGATTTTTCTTGTTTCAAATTAAATAGACAGTTTCAAGCATTACTTTCTCAGGATGATCTCTTTTTGATGCTTCTTTCTTACAGTTACAGATTTATGGTAATAGAAAGACTAGGAATAGATTTACAGAAGATCTCAGGCCAGAATGGTGCCTTTAAAAAGTCAACTGTCCTGCAATTAGGTATCCGAATGGTAAGAAAGAATTACTTATTTCACATGCTCCATTTCCAAATTATTTTCTTCTTACAATATAGAAATCTTTTCCCTTTGTGGAATTATTAGAGAATGAAGGATTATTGCCCTAGAGACATCAGTTGTTAGGAGAAGAGGCTATTTTGGTGAAATTGATAACAATGGGCTCTGTAAGTAACAGAATGTGCTGTGTCTGGCACTGCAAACTCAATTAGGTTTTGGTTCTCCAGTCTGATCTTCTTTTTCCTCAGAGCTTTGTTTTACATAGCAGAACAAGCTTTCATTGCTGTAAGAATAACCTTTCTTTTGTCAGTTTTAACAGTGCAAATTATGGCGAAATATGTTGTCAGCCATTTTAAACATGTGATGGTGGGGGGTGCTATAAAGTCTTTATTATGAGTTTGGGATGGTGGCAATAATTAGTTGTGGCAATGAATAAAATATACTTTGCCAAATCAAAGGCAATGAACTCTCAATAGCACTCAGGCATACGTTTGTTTATGCTACATATTTGTCTTATATGTTTGGTGTTAAGTCTCATTTTTTCACTTTCAGTAGCATGAAGCTGCTTATGCCAGATTGGGATGCAGCAAATACAATGCATTAATTTTCTCATTTATCCATCCTCCAAGCCAGCAAATGTTTATTTAGTACTAAGTGTATGTAACATGCAAGGCTGAAGGGCTTTAGAGATGAAGCTAACGAGTTTTCTATTACCATACAGAGGAAGAATACCTTTCCCTTTGCTCATGGACATGGCATTTTGTTCTGAGATTCTCAAGGCTTGATTTATAATTATTTCTTAGGTGAGGAATTGCTGAGTGGGCTTCAGTATTATTTCACCATAGATCTCTGATTTTATGCTATGTTTTTCCTCTTTGTGCAGTGCGGTTTGGCTCCTGGGCTGTCAGGAATTAGGCATAAGCATTTTTGAATCCTGATTTTCTTCCATTGGAACTTCAACTAAAATACTTGATTTTTGAGGATCATTTTACTTTTTTCTAGGATGAGCAACCAGAAGATGTGATATTTTAGAATAACCAGTAATTGTGAAATACATCGCTCTGTCATTGTTAATATGAAAAAAACCCACGTTATTCTATATTCAAAATGTTGGAATTCATCATGAGTTCTAAATAAATAGCAGTATAACCTTATTTTATCTATTTATTTTCACAGTTGGATGTACTGGAATATATACATGAAAATGAATATGTTCATGGTGATATAAAAGCAGCAAATCTACTTTTGGGTTACAAAAATCCAGACCGGGTAAATACATACCTTTGCTTTTAATAAAGGTCTTTAATGTATGAAACTGAAACATTCAGAAAACAAACTTCTAACCCAGAAGAGTTTACAAATGAGGGCATAACATGATGAATGTTGTAATTTATCTTACCTGCTTATCTAATTTAATCTTTGTACCAAACTAATGAATAATTAGGATGAGAAACTGAGAGTCAGAGGGGTTAAATAATATGTTAATGGGCACATAGTTAAGAAGTGGCTGAGCAGGAATTTGCATTTCTGAGCAAATATAGATAAAGAAGCATCAAAATCTAGTGGGAATAGAGATGGATTTATGTAGAGGTTAAAACGCTGTCACATTAGTTCATCATTTCCTACTGTATAACCAATTAAGTTTTAAGCAGAGAGGCCGGGTGTGGTGGCTCATGCCTGTAATCCCAGCACTTTGGGAGGCTGAGGTTAGTGATCACTTGAGGTCAGAAGTTCGAGACCAGCCTGGCCATCATGGTGAAACTCCGTCTCTACTAAAAATACAAAAATTAGCCAGGTGTGGTGGTGGGTACCTGTAATCCCAACTACTCAGGAGGCTGAAGCAGGAGAATTGCTTGAACCCAGGAGGCAGAGGTTGCAGTGAGCTGAGATGGCGCCATTGCACTCCAGCCTGGGAAACGAGAGAAGCTCCGTCTCAAAATAAATAAATAAATAAATAAA
>NW_016813906.1:3748814-3753405 GCF_001698545.2 Rhinopithecus bieti | reverse complement strand
AAAAAAAAAAAAAAAAAAAAAAAAAGAGTTAAATGAGTCTATAAAAAATTAGAAAAAATGTAATTGAATATTTGATCTCTGCATGGGTTAAATTTCTAAATAAAAATACAAGAGAACAAAAATCTTAATTGAAAATATTGACAGCTTTAAAATTTTAAGATATCTGTATATTTAAAATTTCTTCAAAATGAAAGGTGAATGAGAAACTGGGAAATAGATTTATAACAAATACTTGAGAATATCTAGCCAGTACTAAAAAAATAATAAGAAGAAAAACACAAAATACCTTGTTAAAGCAGTGATCGAAAGGAATGAATAAACAGAACAGAGAAGGAATATGACTGTCCTAGAAACAGGAAAAAAGGCCACCTTTGCAAAAAATGAAAAGATAAGGGGACCAAAACAGCGAGACACCCTTTTTAAAGGACTTATCAAATTTGAGAGGTCTAAAATAATAGTCTGATAATATTGAGGCTGATAAAGGTACCAGCACTTTTAGAATGCCCTTTGGGAATGTAAATTAAATGGGTATAGGAAAATAAAGTTAGTGAAAGGGAAATTTGGCAATATCTGTATACTTTTTAAAGATTAGGTTTTTTGAGATATAATTTACAAACAGTAAATGTCACCCTTTTAAATGTACAGTTTGATATGTTTTGACAGATAACCACATCTGTAACCACAACTGCCACCAAGATGTAGAGCATTTGTTTCATTCCCAAAGGTTCTCTCATTCTTGTCATTCCCCTTCTCCTGGCATTGCTCCCAGCCCCTGGAGATGATTTCTGTCCCTATATTTTTACATTTTCAGGAATGGTATGTAAGTGGAATTATAACGTATGTACTGTTTTATGTCTGTCTTCCTTCACTTAGCATAATGCTTTTGAGATTTATTTTTGTAGGTCATTAGTAGTTTATTCCTTTTTATTGCTGAGTAGTATTCTACTGAAAACTGCGACGATCTCTGTTCACCTGTTGATGGCTATCTGGGTTGTTTTCAGTTTTTGACAATTATAAGTAAAGTTGCTATAAGCCAAGCATTCACATACAGGCTTTTGTGGAGACATATGTTTCATTTTCTTTTCAGTAAATAACTAGGAGTGGAATTTCTGGGTCATATGAAAGTGTATGTTTAACTTGGAAACTGCGAAGTTGTTTTCTGGAGTGATTGTGCCGTTATACATTCCCGTCGGCAATGTGTGATATTTCATTTGCTCCACCTGGTTTCATTTTTTAAACTTAAAGCTCTCTTATTCATGAGAGTTTATTATAAGTAGTTTTCCAGTTGTTCTAACACTATTTATTTTAAAATATATCTTTGCTTCAGTAATATTAGTTGCTGCTTTTATTATATACTCAGTTTCCTCATGTACTTGGTTTTATTTCTGTACTTTCTGTTGAATCCCACTGATTTGTCTATTTATATAACAATACCAGCCATAAATACTGGTGCATTAATTTCCGAAGCTTTATAATGTAATTTAACATTGGATTGGACTAGTAGTTCCCTGTAGTTCTTCTTTTTCAGTGTTATCTTAGCTATTTATACTGGATTTTCTGTATTATTTTGTTTAGTTTCATTTAAAAGAATACTTGTTGGCATTTTCATTGAAATTACATTAAATTTTAAAATTAATTTGGGGTGACCTGACATTTTTATGATGTATAGTTGTTCATAGAACAACAAGGAATGTTTTGTTTTCATCAATTTTGCATTAGGTCCTTAGAATTATTTTAAAGCTTTCCTCTTACTAGTTTTGCATATTTCTTATTATGTTTGTTTCAAAATATACCTTTTTGTTGATATTGTCAATGGATTTGTTCTATTATTTCTTATGATTTTTGTTTATATATATGAAAAATTTTATTGCCCTGCGTTAATTTTATATCCTGTTAATTTACGGAATTATTTTGTGGTTCGGAGTAGTTTTAGTAATGGTCTTTAGAGTTTTCTTAGAAAACTGTCATATGCAAGTAGATACAGTAGTTTTTCTTCTTTTACAGTTCTTGTATTTGATTTGTCTAATTGCATTGTCTAGTACATTCAATACAGTATTAAATAGTAAGAAAGGTAGTAATCATCTTTTACTTGTCCTAATCTTATTGGAAATGCCTGAAGTATTACCCCATTAAATGTGATGGTGGCTTTAGGACTAAGGTTTGTGTATATGTGTGTGAATATATGTGTGAATATGAGTGTGTGTGTATCTGTTTATAAAGTCTAGAAAATATCTGTCAACTCCTATGTTCTTGAATGTTTTTTATTTTTATGGAATGAGTATTGAATTTTTTCCGAGTTTTGTTTAACATCTATAGAAATAATCATATTTGTCTCCAATCTTTTAATGTGGTATATTACTGAGCTTCTAATATTGAACCAACCTTACTTTTAAGGAATAAATCTCAATTTGTTATGGCATAATATTAGTATAGTGTTGAAGTTCACTCATATTTTATGAAGTGATTTCATATTGATATTCATAAGTGATATTGATCTATAGTTTTCTAATTTTGTTTTATTTTTATCATATTCTGCTACCAATATATTTTGTTCATGAAAAGGATTTGGAGCTTTTATTTTCTGTGTTTTAGAACTATTTCTGTTACATTGGAACCATCTGGTCTTTGAATGTGAAACTATTGGATTCTTTTGCTTTTCTGTGAGGTAATTCTTTGTGATTCTCTACTTTTTTCTATGGAAATTGGTTGTTTAAGTTCTTTATCTCTATTTTGGTGTCTATTTTAGTTGTTATACGTGTTAACTGTTTTTTCAAATTTATTCATGCGGTGGTCTGCATTGTAGTTTCTTATGACTTAAATTTTTCCTACTCCAATGATTGTTTCTGTCTAGTTATTTTAAATTTTATTTTGTTTTCTTCCTTTTTCTATCCTGGTGAAAGTGACCAGTAGTAGTCCCTTTTGTTAATTTTTTAACAAAGTTCAATTTTGATTCATTAATGAGATTTTTTCTTTTTTCTAATTATTAATTTCTGATTTTTTCTTTATTAAGTCTTCATATGTACTCTTTTAATTTTACCTTTCTCTTCTTTTTCTAGTTCTCCAATTGGGTATCCTTCCATAAGAGTTTAAGGCTATGAATTTTCCTCCCTTATTGTTTTATATTATATCTAATTGATTTTGATATATAATGTTTTTGTTCTCTTTATTCTTTTGGAAAGTTTGTATTTTCTTTCACCAAAAAAGTAGTTCAGTAGGAAATTCTTAAATTTGTATGTGGAAGGGCCTTTAAATACTGTTTTTATTAATGCCTAGACTTTTCACAATATTATTATGATATTGTTTATAATAAGTTTACTCTTTGGAATCCTCTGATGCTTTAATTGTGACTTAAAAGCTGATCATTTTTTGTCAGTGTTCCATGTTTGCTTGAGAAAAAGGTAGTCTTATTTTCAGAGTGTAAAATGCAACAAAAATCCAAAAGATCTACCTTATTCACTATATTGTTTATGTCATCTGTATCTTTATTTACTTTTTGTCCACCTAAGCTGTTTTGTGCTAAGAGTGGTGTTTAAACGTCTACTCTTATTAGTGTGTCTCTGTCTCCTTGTTCTATAGTTTTTTTAAATAAAAATTATTCCTGTGCTATTTGGTATACATTTGTTACTATATTTGTTGTGTTTTCATCTTGTTTTATGTGTTTTTTTTTTTAATCCTATATTTTTCCAAGTTTTTTAGGGGGAGAGGGACTATTTATGAAAGTTTGTAATTTTTATTGTAGTACTTGCTACAATAGTGATAGTATCGTATTTAGTAGAGTAAATGTAGTTCGTCCCCTATACTGGTTTGGTTAAAAATATAAATTAAAATTTTAAATTAAATTATTTAATTGTATTAAATCATGTACCATATTATGATGTTTTAGTCAACAATGGACCACATATACAACAGTGGTCCTGTAAGATTATTATGGAGCTGGAAAGTTTCTATTGCCTAGTAATATCATAGCCATAATAATGCCATAGGGCAACACATTGCTCATGCGTTTGCAGTAATGCTGGTATAAACAAACCTCTGCTGCTGTTTGTACACTGTATAATACTTGATAATAAGCAACTATGTTACTAGTTTATATATTTATTTATTATAATATACTTTTGTTATTATTTTAGAGTATATTCCTTCTACTTATATAAAAATTGTTAACAGTAAAACAGCCTCACACAAGCCCTTCAGAAGGTATTCCAGAAGATTATTTGTTATCATAGGAGAGGACAACTCCATGCATGTTATTGCCCCTGAAGACCTTCCAGGGGGATGAGATGTGGAAGACAGTGATAGTCATGATCCTGACCCTGTGTAGGTCTAGGCTAATGTGTGTGTGATTGTATCTTATTTTTTAACAAAAAAGTTTAAAAAATAAAGAAAAAAAATAAATATAGAAAAAGTCTACAGAATGAGGATATAAAGTATTTTTGTACAGCTATACAATGTGTTTAAAGCTAAGTGTTACGACAAAAGAGTCAAAAGTTTTTAAAATATAGTTTATAAAACATGATATGGTAAGCTAAGGTTAATTTATTATTGCAGAAAGAAAAAAAAATTTTTTTTTTTTTTTTTTTTTTTTTTTTTT
>NW_016813906.1:3664151-3748418 GCF_001698545.2 Rhinopithecus bieti | reverse complement strand
TTTTTTTTGAGACGGAGTGTCGCTCTGTCGCCCAGGCTGGAGTGCAGTGGCCGGATCTCAGCTCACCGCAAGCTCCGCCTCCTGGGTTTATGCCGTTCTCCTGCCTCAGCCTCCCGAGTAACTGGGACTACAGATGCCTGCCACCTCCCCCGGCTAGTTTTTTGTATTTTTTAGTAGAGATGGGGTTTTACCGTGTTAGCCAGGATGGTCTCGATCTCCTGACCTCGTGATCCACCCGTCTCGGCCTCCCAAAGTGCTGGGATTACAGGCTTGAGCCACCGCGCCTGGCCAAGAAAAAATTTTAAGTACATTTAATGTAGCCTAAGTGTACACAGAGTGTTTTATAAGTCTACAGCAGCATACAGCAACGTCCTATGCCTTCACATTCACTCACCACTCACTCACTGACTCATCCAGCGTAACTTCCAGTCCTATAAGTTCCATTCATGATAAGTGCCCTATACAGTTATACCATTTTCAAATCTTTTATTTTTAATGTACCTTTTTTATGTTTAGATATATTTAGATACACAAACACTATTGTGTTACAGTTGCCTACAGTATTTACTATAGTAACATTGCTATACAGGTTTGTAGCCTAGGAGCAATAAGTTGTACCATAAATAGCCTAGGTGTGTAGAAGGCTGTACTATCTGGGGTTGTATAAGTATACTCTGTGATGTTCACACAGTGATGAAATTACCTAACAATACATTTCTTAGAACATATCCCTATCATTAAGCAATACATGACTATATTAAGAAACATGTCCTTACAGAAGTGATTCGTCTTTAGGAAAGACAATAAAAATCCATTTTAACTGACTTTTTGATCATTTATTGTGTTAGGCATTATGTTGTATGCTTGAATAATACTATGTTTATAATTATAAATTTGTGCTTCGTTGATAGGTAGGTAGATATTATCCTCTTGGACCACCTAACCTAAATTTTTAAACTCTCTTTGAAACCTTGCTGATTTTGGAATATGATATGGTGTTGCACAATTGATAACTAGAAAGGTGGCCTTGTGAGAGCTGATCTAGTATTTGGAAAACAAATGTATCCTTCTGGTTTCCTTACTTATAATGGAATTATCAAAAATGTTAGTGGTGTTTTGAGTAATGCCCACTTGCCTGTATCTCTCTGTATGACTTGAAGGAAGTTGATGATATGGTGTTGCACAATTGATAACTCCAAAGGTAGCCTTATGAGTGCTGATCTAGTATTTGGAAAACAGATGTATCTTCCTGATTTCCTCACTTACAATGGAATTACCAAAAATGATAGTGGTGTTTTGAGTAA
The DNA here is from genome assembly GCF_001698545.2 of Rhinopithecus bieti. NCBI lineage: Eukaryota > Metazoa > Chordata > Mammalia > Primates > Cercopithecidae > Rhinopithecus > Rhinopithecus bieti. Next base: position 3,747,114 of record NW_016813906.1, on the reverse strand, counting down.
TGCCCACTTGCTTGTATCTCCCAGTGTCACTTGGAGGAAGTTGATGCAGTTTAAGATTACAACTTTTATTTCAGTGGTGCAGAGGCTCTCCTTACATCTGGAAAGGCACCTCTTTGTTTATCAGATACATTCTTTTCATGCAGCAGCTTATATGAAACCTTTCTTAATGATTCTGGTTTATACTGAGCTTTTCCTTTTCCTTTTTCTAATTTCCTATAGCTCCTAATGTATATTTTAAGCCTGTAAATGCTCAGGTCTCACTTGCCTTCGTGTTGTCTTACATTCTGAACTAGAATGAACTCCTTGAGTTATACTTCTTTTATATTCCTCACAGCATGTATATTTGTATTCCTTTCCTATAACCCTTCAAGAAATTCTTTATTGACTGCTTAAGGCATAAGGCCAGTCTTGATGTGATATCTGTCATCTCAGTGCCAGGAATACCTTGATTGTAGAGCTACTTGCCCCATTATGCTGCATGTGTTTCTGTTCTAAAGCCGCCTACTAGGTCAAAGAGGATGGCCTTCACAGGTAGAGAGTAATTCTTCATGTCAACATGTGGACGTTAGTATACCTGTGTTCTTTAAAGACGCTTGTGACAGTGCCTTCTTGATTCCTGGGAATTGTGGTGGACTAAGAGTCAAGAGACTAGGTTCTAGTTTCAGCACTGCCATTAAGCAGAATTGCAAATTACTTAACCTGTATAGGCTTTGGCTTTCTAGTGTATAAAATAGGAGATTTCAACTAAGTGATCTCAAAGGTTCCTTCTAGCTCTAAAATTCTATGATTTTATGAAAATGTGTTCTCCAGATACTTAAAGCTCATTGCAGAAGGTAATGTTTCTTATGTTTCCAAAGTGTCTCGCCTATTGTTATACAGTTAAGGAAACTGAAAAGTAGAAAAAAAAATTGAAATTTAGTGATCTGGAAGAAGCAATTGTAATACCAGACCTGTATCTGCTGGCAAAATACTTTCAGAGTTCCTAGGATATTCATAGGGCAGGGTCATAAGCCTCATTAAATCTGCTTGTTTACTGTTTGCTAAAGGCAATTCTAACACAATCCATTTATCAATCAAGGTTGCTTGTAAAATGGAGTGTGAATGTAAGAATTTTGCATGGAATGTGCACATAATATGGTCACTATTTAGAAGTAGTGTTTCGTGTGCTGAATATCTGTAAAATTTAGTTTTAGTCACTTCTATATATAGACAATATAAAATTTACTTACGGTAATATCTCTATATTTTATTATCTCCAGAATAGTGTTATATATCTTAGTTTAATGATACTATAATATTACTAGGTGGTATAGCTGGTGAGACTCCTTTAAAGTGGATAGGGTTTATGTGGATGGGGTTATATTATAGATTAATATGCATGTTACTCTTTCCTTCCTAGTGAGGTTCTGCTGTTTATTTTCAGATAAGCAAAGAGACTTTGGAAATAGTTCCTGTGAATTTAATTATGTGGACTTCTAAAATTAGCATTTTATGAGTTTTACATTAATAGGATTATTTTAAAAATATATACTTTCACTGAATTTTTCTTTGTTTCAGTATAACTGCTTGTCATATGAATACATTGTTTTTGAACTTTGATAATTTCCTATATATCTAGATTTCATGGAACAGTTCTATAAACTGTTTTAAGGTTCTCTCAGTATTATTTTCAAATAAAATAAACTCTGTCCTAAATTTTATTTCCATCTAACTTTGTGTAATGTGTTAATACTTCTATTTTACTAAACATCAATTTGTTTATTAAAGTATTTTAAAATTGTTTAAGTAATCAAATGCATTTCTTAGCTTAATAGTGTTCCTATTGTTCAAATATATTCTTAACATGGGCCAAACCAGTTTAGAGCCATATTAAAAAATTCTTGTTTTGAAATCCTATGTAAATGATAGCTATCTGAATATGGGCTACTAGAGTCTTATTATTATTGGAGGGTAGTGATGGATGGAAAATATTGAAGAAAACAGCATAAAAATTATGATTTAGAGTCCATGGTTTCAATATTTAAAATATTTTGTGAGGCTTCTTTTCCAGTGCTCGTAAGATTCTGAGGCAAGTAAGAAGCTGTTAGATATATAATTTTCCCTGTAGAACAATATGATTTTTTCAATCTTTTATTTTGAAAATTTTAAAATTTACTTAAAAATAGAGAACTCCATATGACTATCACTTTTAAATGTTTTATCTATTTTTGATGGAAATATTTTAAAGTAAATTATAGATGTCATTACATTTTACCTAAATACTTTAGAGTGTATGCAGCTCCAAAAATTAAGGACAATTCACTATATTATCAGAATGCGATTACTATTCGTAACAGACTTCACAGTCACTCCTTAATGTCAGGTACAGTTTTATCTCCCATTTTCTTCTTTATCCTAAAATATGAGAATATAGAAATACAGATAATTATTCTAATTGTACTTAAGCTCTCCTTTTCTTTCTTTTGTGACTTTTTTTTACTGGACTTCTCTGTGCCACACTTTCTCTTTCTGTAAATCCAGCAACCTAGTCCATGTGATTTCTTTGATCCCTTTTATCTCTCATAGCCTCTGACTCACTGGGTAGAACTGGTTATTAGCTAAAATCTGGTTAGGAAACTACTGGTATAGAACCAGGTGAATGTGGTTTCTTTGATATATATGTACATCAGGAGAGCATGTTTCTTATCTTATAAATAGGAGAGCAGGGATTGTGTCTATTTCAACTTATATTTCCAGAAGCTAGTATAGAGCATGAAACATAATAAGCACTCAGTAAGTGATGAGGGCACAATGAGAAATTAAATAGATTAATGCATAAATGAATTTATTAATCAATGTTCAGGAGTAACAGGTCAAGCCAACCAAGTAGAGCTGGATATAGTGATCGCCAGGTATAGTAACTAAGTCATTTGTAGATTTCTTAAATTCCCATTGGGAAAGATCTACCCAATGTGTCAAAAGATCTTTACAATTTAATATAGCCATTATGACTGTTTCCTTGCAGAAAACTCTATTAGCACATTCACATAGAGAAACCGACATAGGGAACTGCTGTGGGTTGAATCGTACCTTCTCAAAAGCTGTTAAACCATTATGAGGAAAAAGCCCTCACATATTAATATTAACCTTGAATATAAATGGATTAAATACTGCAATTAAAATACACAGATTGCCAGAATGGATTTTTTAGAAAAATGAACCAACTATATACTGGTTACAAGAAACTCATCTTGCTGGTAAAGACACTTATAGACTGAAGGTCAAGGGATTGAAAAAGATATTCCACGCAAGCAGAAACCAAAAGCAAGTAGGAGTAGCCATGCTTATATCAGATAAGACAGGCTTTAAATCAAAAACAGTAAAAAACAAACAAACAAAAGAGGAGGTTATTGTATAATGATAACATAATTCAACAAGAGGATATACTGGTCCTAAATATATATGCCCTAAACTCAGGAGCAGCCAGATTCATAAAACAATATTACGAGACCTAAAGAAAGAGATAGCAATACAATAATAATGGAGGACTTTAACACCCCACTCACAACACTAGACAGATCATTGAGACAGAAAATCAGCAAGGAAACTCTAGATTTAAATTGAATATTAGATCAAAAGGATGAAACCGATATTCCAACAGCTGCAGAATATACATTTTACTCATCAGCACAGGGAACATTCTTCAAGATAGACTGTATGTTAGGCCACAAAACTAGCCTCAATAAATTTTAAAAAATCAAAATCATATCAAGTGTCATGTCAGACCACAGTGGAATAAAACTAGAAACTAATACCAAGAATAGTTCTTGAAACTATACAAATACACGGAAATTAAACAACACATTCCTCACTGATCTTTGGATCAATGATGAAATTCAGATAAAATTTTTAAAATTTTTTGAAATGAATGAAAATGGATACACAACGTACCAAAGCCTTTGAGATACAGAAAAAAGCACTGGTAAGAGGGAATTTTATATCTCTAATGTGTACTTCAAAAAAAGAAATCACAAATTAACCAAACATCACATCTGAACTGAAAAAACAAGAACAAACCATACCCAAAGCTAGCAGAAGAAAATAAGTAGCAAAGATCAGAGCAGTACTAAGTAAAATTGAGACCAATAAATAAATAAATATTAAAAATTAAAATCAACAAAATGAAAAGTTTGTTCTTTAGAAAGAGAAACTAAATTGATCAACTACTAACTAGACTAACCAAGAATAGAGAAGATCCAAATACACATAATCAGAAATTAAAAAGGAGACATTTCAACTACTACCACAGAAATGGTATCACAGAGCATCAGAGACTTCTATGAACAACTATGTGCTTATAAACTAGAAAACCTAGAGGAAATGGATACATTCCTAAAACATACAACCTCCCAAGATTGAACCAGGAAGAAATAGAAACACTGAACAGACCAATAACAAAGCAGTGAGATAGAATCGATAACAAAATATCTTCCAACAAACAAAGCCCATAACCAGATGGCTTCATTACCAAATTCTACCAAAAGTATAAAGAAGAACTGATACCAATCCTACTGAAACTGTTCCAAAAAATCGAGGAAGAAGAAATCCTCCCTAGTTCATTCTACAAAGCCGGTATGACCCTTATATCAAAGCTAAACAAGGACAAAACAAAAAAACTTTAGATCAATATCCCTGATGATCATAGATGCAAAATCCTCAACAAAAACTAGCAAACCAAATCCCACAGTGCATTAAAAAGATAATACACCATGATCAAATAGGTTTCATTCCAGGGATGCAAGAATGGTTCAACATAGGCAAATCAATAAATGTGATTCATCACATAAGCAGAATTAAAAAACAAAAACCATATGATTATACAAGCAGAAAAAAAGCATTTGATAAAATTCAGCATCTCTTCATGATAGAAACCCTCAACAAACTAGGCATAGAAGGAACATACATCAGAATAACAAAGGCCATATATGCCAACATCATACTAAATGGGGGAAAGTTGAAAGCAATCTCCGTACAAACTGGAATAAGACAAAAATGCCCACTTTTACCACTCCTATTTATCATAGTAGTGGATATCCTAGCTAGAGCATTCAGACAAGAGAAAGAGATGAAATACATCCAGATTGCAAAAGAAGAAATCGAATTATCTGTATTTGCCAACAATATGATCTTATATTTAGAAAACCCTAGAAACTCCTGTAAAACCTCTTAATTTTGATAAATGAATTTAGTAAAGTTTGAGGGTATAAAATCAATGTATAAAAATCAGTAGTATTTCTATACACCAATAACAATGAAGCTAAGAACCAAATCAAAAAGGCAATTTTATTTACAGTAACTACAAAAATGAAATAAAATACCTAAGAGTATATTTAACCAAGAAAGTGAAAGATCTCTACAAGGAAAACTACAAAATAGTGATGAAAGAAATTGTAGATGATACAAACAAATGGAAAAACATTCCATGCTTATAGATCAGAAGAATTGTTAAAATGAGCACAGTGCCCAAAACCGTCTACAGATTCAATGCAATCTCTGTCCAAATACAAGCATCATTTTTCACAGAATTAGACAAAAACCAACCTGAGATTCACATAGTACTAAAAAGGGGGCCTGAATAGACAAAGCAACCCTAAGCCCAAAGAACAAAGCTGGAGGCATCACATTACCTGACCACAAATTATACTGCAAGGCTATAGTAACCAAAACAGCATGGTTCTGGTATCAAAATAGACACATAGATCAATGGAAGAGAATAGAGAACCGAGAAATAAAGCCACATATCTACACCCAAGTGATTGTTGATAGAGTCAACAAAAATGTACACTGGGGAAAGGACACCCTGTTCAATAAATTGTGCTGGGAAAATTGGATTGCCATATCCAGAATAATGAAAATGGACCCCTACCTCTCACCATATACAAAAATCAACTCAAGATGGATTAAAGACCTAAATGTAAGGCCTGAAACTATAAAAAATACTAGAAGTAAAACAAGGGAAAGCTCTTCTGGACATTGGTCTAGGCAAATAACGACTAAGACCTGAAAAGCTTAAGCAACAAAAATAGACAAGTGGGATTTAATTAAACTGAAAAGCCCCTGCACAGCAAGAGAAACAATCAACTGAGTGAACAGACAACCTGCAGAATGGAAGAAAATATTTGCAAACAATGCGTATGACAAAGGGCTAATATCCAGAATCTGTAAAGAACTTGACAAGAAAAAAAACCCCATTAAAAGGTGGGCAAAAGACATGAACAGATATCATTTAAAATAAGACATACAAATAGCCAGTAAGTATCTGGAAAAAATGCTCAACATCACTAATCATCAGAGAAATGCAAATTAAAACCCCACTGAGATATCATCTGATGCCGGTCAGAGTAGCTATCATGAGAAAGACAAAAAATAACATGTTAGCAGGGATGCAGAGATAAGGGATTGCTTATACAATGTTGGTGAGAATATAAGCCCGACCTCTGTGAAAAATAGTGTGGAAATGTTTCAAAGAACTAAAAATAGAACTACCATTCAATCCAGCAGTCCCACTACTGGGTATCTACCAAAAGGAGCAGATATCATTGTATCAAAAAGATACCAGCACTTGTATGTTTATTGCAACACTATTCACAATAGCAAAAATATGGAATTAACCTAAATGTCCATCAATGGATGATTGGATAAAATGTGATATGCATGTACTATGGAATATTATTCAGCCGTAAAAAGAATGAAATCCTGTCATCTGCAGCAACATGGATGGAACTGGATACTATTGTCAGGTGCAGCAGCTTAGAAACATAGTCAAATACAAAATAATATTGCACATGGACATAGAGGGTGAAATACTGGTCATTAGAGATTTGGGAGGATAGAGAGGAGGAGATGAGAAATTACTTCTTGGGTACAAGTATGACTTGTGTCCTTATAAAAAGGGGAAATTTGAACACGGAGACAGACGTGGGAAGACAATGTGAAGAGGTGGGAAAAGTACCATCTGTAAGCCAAGAAATTCCTGAGATACCAGAACCTAGGAGAGAGGAATGGAAAAGAGTATCCCTTGCAGTCTTCCAAAGGAACCAACCCTGCTGACACCTTGATTTCAGACTTCTAGACTCCAGAACTCTGAGGCAATACAGTTTCATTGTTTAAGCCACGAGGTTATGATACCTTGTTGCAGCATCCATGCAAAATTAATACAGAAGTCTTTGAGTTTTATTATATAAAATTTTATTATATAAAATTTCCAAGTAATTGTAATAGAAATCTCAGGGTAATGTTCTGTTCCATGAAACTTCCTCACACATTAGCATGAACACCAGTGTGTATACACGCACACACACACACACACACACTCTGTGGGCACTAGGGTAGGGAAAGAGAAAGGAGAGGGAGAGGTGAGAACAGAGGGCAGAAATAGGGATCTACGTTTATTTTGTCTGTAGCCACTCCAGGTGGGACCAGATCAGTTAGTGTTTCTGAAATGATTTGTTTTACACATAAGGCCTGCAAGCAGTTCTTTAACATGTGTGTTGGGATCTTCTCTGTATTATATAGTCTACTTACTTATTCTAAAGTTGTATTCTTATACAGTATCAGAAAGAAGATATAAGAAGGGTGTTTACCTTCTCTTAATCCCAGGCAAAAGGTTTGATAGAAGAAGTTTGGGACTGTTTTCTAGAGTCATATTTTATATAACTTTGAATTTTCAGGATTCAGTCTAGGATATGAGCTCTAGAATCAGACTCCCTGTGTCTAAGTCCTGGCTCTACCTCTTGTTACCCGTGTTTTTAGCCAAGTTATTTCACTTCTTTGATCTGTTTCATCATCTAAAAATAAGGATAATAGTATCTCACTCGAAGTGGCATTAGAAGAATCAAATGATTTAAACATGTACAAGTCTTCGACCAGCATCTGGCACGTAGTAAGCACTCAGTAACAGCTAGAAAACAATATATTTTTATGATTGGTATGCTGGTAACAAAAGACACCTTTTCTTATTTTGCCCTATAAGAACTCTTCAGATTTATGAAACAAGACGGTTAGATTAAGAACATGGTAATTTACTAGACTTAGTAAATATAGTTTTTCCCAGGTGTATGATTTGACGGTAGATATCCCTCTAGTTATAGGAAATAGAACTATAAGGGTTTAATTTCTATCATAAGGGGAAATGTGTTTACATTTTATTAATGTGTGTACTTTAAGTAGATTGTGGTCTACTTAAATCCCCTATCCCCAGTAATAAAATGTAGTTGCCAAGAAAGTTAGTGCTTTCAAAAGTTAATGTTTAACTGTCTACACTCAGTACCTGTTTATTGAGTGTCCACTGAGTCCACTGGTTATACTTCTATTTCTAAAAGCCCGATGCATACATGACAAAAGAGCAGTTTATGACCAAAATATTTGAGCATCCTTTTTCACAAAGTGTTACATATAGGCTTTTTTTTTTTTTTCAGTTAATGTGGGAAAATGGCATTTCTGATTTTGAATTACTCCTTGAACTGTGTAAATTGAACGAATTAAAAGGTGTCCTTTTTTAGTGGCTGTTAAAAACCATGGAACTCCAAGGGGCTATGCAGGTAGCACTATTGCTGGCGACCTCAAATACTGTCTTTGAATTTAATAGAATTTGTAGTTAGTATAAACCAAGTAGGCTACTTCCAATGCTGGATAGTTGTGTTTTATGTAGACACAGCCTATGTATGTTGAACCTTTTTATAATATACCAATGGCAGTCGAATTATATAAGCTAACATTTTGTGAGTGTCTGCTGTTTACAGATATACCAAGCTCTGATAATGCTTACTGATATACTGAAAAGTCTTGATTAGGTTCAGATTTGAATCAGACAAAGAGGAAGACCATTAAGCCAATGCAATCCAGATTCCCTTCTTCCATTGCTTTTTTAATTTTGTTAATGTACAAACACAGGTTGTGTGTCTTGATTAGACATTAAGAGTATCATAGGTTTCTTCTTGTAATCCTTGAGAACTTATGTCAGAAGGGCAAGTTGGAAATAGCCTGTAATGGGAAAGATTTTCTATAATAGGTGAAGGTATTTTTAGTTAAGAGGCAACTTGCTAGCTTATGAACTGTTGAGGGAATTTTCCCCAGAAGTCTGAAAAGCCTATTAAGTCACAGTCCTATTTAATCAAACAGGCTTTGATGTTTTGCTAAAAGAACCAGGTTAGAATAGAAAAGCAGATCATGAGGTCAAAATGCTATTATCATTTAGAATATTACTAAATATACATCAAGGTTTTGTTTTGATACTTGAATTTATGGTAGTATTTAAGGCAGTCGTAGGCTTGGTCCTGATGGGGCAGAAGATGGAATGAAGCAGTAATAGAGGCACAGCTTTTCTGGTTGTTATCCAATATAATGACTTCATGAGCATGTCATTAAGTCTTTCACTCAAAAAATATGAAAGGATAAAATTTTCAGTTTGTAAATATGAATAGATACAAGATCTAGGAGGAAAAAAATGATCCAACATACAAAGCAGATTATTTTTAAGAACAAGCACGTGTTGCTTCCATCAGAAAACAGAAACTGCTGTTTACAGCTCACTAAAAGATAAAGGATAAACTATAGTTTTGAAAACTGTATCTTCATGCTTATTCTAATAAACATCATATTTGAAAAGTAAGCCAGCACCTCTTTAAGGTTCTGTTACTTTGTCTAGACGGAATTGTGATAAAGCACTAGTATCATTTATGGGGTTTTATTATTGGCAAACAAGGCAGGGTAATTGAGGAGAAACAAAAAAGTACTGTATGATAATACAAAACACAAATTTGCATCAAAACATAATAGCATCTGTGAGACCACATCCATGTTTTAAGAGATACGAGTGATTCTTGTGAACATAAACATGTTGCTGCTTCATTTGGTCATATAATGGTTTCATAAGTATGCATGTAATTTATTGTGAAGATTTTGCCTTATGGTATCTTGTAGAAAATAGGAAAATATTATTCCCTATTCAAGTAAGATAAATGATGGCTTTTTGTTTTAAAGAAAAGCTTTAGAGTTGCTCAATACATGTATATACTCTTCCCAGTGGGTTTTTCTTTTTTATTGGTTGAAGACCTTTTATTTATTTGTAAACCAGTTAACTACAATGCTGTTCATACTGCAAAGTAACTGGCCTTTTTCAGTTTCTTGTGAATTAATCCATTCAATTTCAAGGTCTTCTCTCTTTACACATGATATTTTCTGGAAAATGTATGGAGTTTAAAAGTGGTGTCTAGCTTGCCATTTTTAAAAGTCATGATGAGTGACTTTCTGCCTAGTATAATTTTCATCAGTCTCTCATTATGAGACCTCAATGGACACATTTCTCATTACAGCAAGGAGTGCTAATTAAAAAGATTTAATTGTACCAAATTGTCTAAATTATAAGGTATTGTATTATACAACAGGAAAAATTAGTTTATCTACTTAATATTGTTCTTCATAAGTTACCTCATTTTGAGAGCTGTATATGCATCTCTTCTCTCATATGAATCTTCATGGTGGACATAAAGTAGTGAACAAATGTGATTTAATGTGTGGTCACATCCCAGTGGACAATGACATTTGTTCACATTAGTGTCCTGCTTCTTTGCCAGCTCCAAATGTTTTTCTCCCTGTCTTCAGCTTACATTCTCCTGCTTCTTATATCAACATCATATCAAGCATTGCGAAATGCTTCCACTTGAGCCAGTCTGGCTGCTTGCTACTCAGGATTCTCGGTTGCGTGAGAAGCAGGAGAGCAGCAGATTTTACCCTTGAAGGGAAAGAGGTCCTTTACTTTTTTCCATCAACTTTTACTCTGTCACTCAGTCCTCCATAAATGGACAAACCAGGAACTAGTTGGATTAGGGTGTTAGTCACCAGTCAGCTACTTTGCTTTTGGTACAAAAGTGATTGAATCATTTTCTTACCAAATCTTGCCTTCCTCTTCGTACTCTCTTTTTCTCTATTTATTGAATCCTCACTTACCCAGCCAGTTACACTGTTTGCAGAGTTGTCTTTGACTCTCTTTCTCTCAACCCTCTTATCCAGTAACTTGTGAATCTCTTCTTTGTCTCCCTTCTGCTCACCACTGTCCTAGTTCGACTTCCCGTTGATTGCCTGTATTGTTATATTCTCCTAAATGAACTCTGGCATCCATTTCCTTCTTATGATGCTGCCAGTGCTGATATTATTCTTTGCCAAAAAACCCTTCCATGACATCTATTTGCTTACAAAAATTGTGCCCCACCTTCTTAGCATGGTTTCCAAGGCTCTCTGGAAACTGATGCAAACCTTTCTTTCTTTCTCCCTTTTTTTTTTTTTTTTTTGTTTGTTTCTGGCTTGTGTTGTGTTTCCACCAACCTCTGTGCCCTCAACACACACTGACACATGCTCTGGTTGCCCTCTTGTGTGTTTCTTATTCCCTGCCTCCATCTGTGGAAATCTGAGAAATTATTCAGTACCCAACTTAAATGTTGCTTCTTTCTCTGAGTCTCCCTGTTAGAAATAGCCTTTCCTTGCTGTACAATTTCATAGACTTTTATGCTTTTGTCAGACAGAGTACACGTTACCTCTAGGCCTGTAGATGTGCTTATGCCATCTCCCTTTCTGCTATGTGAGGCATATGGAAAATAACTCAGAACTTCTGGTCAGATTGGTTTAAGTTCAAATCTCAGCTTTGCCATTTACTAGAATTTATTTGTTTTACATAGATAAGCTAGCCTTACTCATCCTTTTTTTTCTAATTTTCAGAAGATCTTAAAATAACTTCTTAGGGTCATGAGGATTAAATGATTTGATTTATGTAAAGTATGTAATGCTCTGACAGCAAGTATTCAATAAGTATGCATTCATTTTCTTTTCTTTCATTTTTGAAGTGTACATTTCCTGTTTATTATGCTTGGCACTCAGGTGTCTGTTAAAAAATTTAGTTCAGTTTGTCTAATTATTATCAATTCAAATCAATAAAAATTTATTTAAACCAACAGTGCAGAAGGCCTTAGAGTAGGTGCTATTATGGATACAAAAATGTATATACGGCATTATCCTGGTCCCTCAACCCCTAGGAGCCTACAGCCTTTAAATGTGGAGCCAAAGCATAAATTTAAAAAAGCTAAATAACTTTGTACATTGTTATAATAGCAAATTCATGTGTACAAGGTGAAAACCCAGTAAATTGCCTTGTGCTTAAAAGGATCTGTATTAGTCTGTTCTCATACTGCTATGAAAAAAAAAAAAAAAAAAACCTAAGACTAGGTAATTTATAAAGAGAGGAGGTTTAATTATTTATAAAGAAAGGAGGTTTAATTGACTCACAGTTCTGCATGGCTCAGGAGGCCCCAGGTAACTACTATCATGGTAGAAGGGGAAGCAAATATGTCTTACTTCACATGGTGGCAGGAGAGAGAAGTGCAGAGGGAAAGGGGGAAAAGCCCCTTATGAAACCATCAGATCTCAGGAGAATTCACTCACTATCACAAGAACAGTGGAGGGTAACCGCCCTCATAATCTAATCACTTCCCAGGAGGTCCTTCCCTCAATACATGGAGATCACAATTCAGATTACAATTCAAGATGAGATTTTGGGTGGAGACACAGCCAAACCATTTCAGGTTCTACATATAAAGGCTCTTCTCTTGCAACTCACCAGGGAGAGAGATTTCACAGGGTTCTTTCTATATATACATATACTTATTTATTTATTTATTTAATTTGAGATGGGATCTTATTCTGTTGCCCACAAAATCACAGAGTTCTTTTTAAACATTAGCTTTACCCATCCATCTGGAAAAATAAAGCAGTGTAAAAGCCTACAAGCATCAGGAAGCAAAGAAGACTGGAAATACAGGCTTAACTAGGTATAGAACTTGAGAATATGACATACCTGTACCTGTGTACAAATCTGGCCGGGTGAAATAGAAAGGTGATTTTCTAGATAGGCTGCTGAGTATATGAAACTTGTGTTTTCCATGATCATACCCAAAGGCTAATTTGCTTTTCATCTTCATTACATTCTTTAATCAAGGCTGTGATTTATTGACCCCTCTGTCATAAATTGGGGAGAACATGTACATACATGTATTCAGCAACTTTAAAGGCTTTTCTTTAGAACAAAAAGCAATCATTTATCTTATTTCAAAGGGCATAATTATTCTTATTTTTTCCAACAACATACCACAATGCAAAAAATCTTCACAATAAATCAAATGCATATTTATGAAAATAACTATATGACAAAGAGAGAATGAAGCATGGAATGAAGCAGCAGCATGTTTATGTTCATCAGAATCATTCATATCTGTTAAAACATACATGTAGCCTCACATATGCTACTGTGTTTTGATACAAATTTGTGCTTTGTATTATTATATAGTACTTTTTTGTTTCTCCTCAATTTCCCTACCTTGTTTACCAAGAACGGTGTTCTCGGGGAGGCTAATACTGAGATAGAATTAGGAGGGCAAGGGCTTTTCGGAGGCAAGAAATCTAATGCCCATGAAAGATAAAAGGGGAGGAAGCAGGATTGAACAGGGAAGGCTTTCAGAGTGGGATGCTGATCTGACACTTGTGAAAGGAAAGGGAACAAGAGGCAGAATGGAGGAAGGAGAGCTTCAGACATGATGCAGATCTGACAAAATCTCCGTGCTTGCTCCCGACACTGGGGAGCTCAAAGCAAAGCTTACCCATTAGGAGAGACCCCAGCTATGCAGAAATAGTCACACACTCTCCGTGATCAACTGCCCAGGAAGAGTGTGGCCTTGGTGCACATGCTGTGGTAGTCCCAGTGGTCCTGCCCCTAGTGGGTGTCAGCTTATTGCATTCCTCACAAGGGCCACTTCTTTCTTGATGGGATTACACCTCAGTGGCTGCAACACTACCTTTTCAATCATAAAATATCAAAATTGAAAGCCCATAAAAGCGTTAGTTAAAATTAGTTGTTTATTGGAGGAGTTGAGAAGTTCACTAAAATAACAAAACTCTTGGACAGGCTGGCCTTAGTGAGTGTTGGGTGGCTTACATCATTTGGAAATATAATGTTTTTCATCTGTTAAATGTCAGTAATGACATCCATCTTCCCTATCTACCTCACAAAGTAATAATAAAAAAGTCGAAGAAAGGCGAGAAAACCATGTGAGAGTCAATATAGTGTAATAGAAAAATCTCTGTGTCAAGGTGAAGGGAAGCAGATAGGGCTGTCCCTTGTACTCATGGAGAGGAGAAATGATTGCTACATTCAGAAAAAGTGCATAAAAGGACAATCATTTGAAATGCATTAGGGAGGCTGGGCACAGCAGCTCACACATGTAACCCAGCACTTTGGGATGCTGAAGCAGGAGGATTGCTTGAGCCCAGGAGTTCAAGACCAGCTCAGGCAACAAAGTGAGACCCCATCTCTATTTAAAAAATAAATAAAAATAAATGCATAGGGAGTAACTATTTATATATTCCTATGGCTAGTCATACTACAATGCAAATAATCACACCTCCCTGATCCGGGTATAAATCTTGAGTTCCCTAGACAGTCTTGTTTAAAACTAGGGGTATTACATATATTTACAATTAAAATGAAAAAAATTAGCCAGTTGTTTTTGATTTCACAGAAAAAAAAAAAGGTAATATGTTAAAAAAGTTAAACTGAAACAAGTTTTATTTTAGATTAGAGATTGGCAACTTTTTCTGTAAAGAGCCAGATAGCAAATATTTTAGGCTTTTATGAGTTCTGTGGGTCACATATGGTTCTCTGTTGCATTTTCTTCTCTTTTCTTTCCCTTTACAATTCCATAAAATGTAAAATTATTCTTAGCTTTAGGGTGTATAAAAATAGGACCTAGACTGTGACCCCACTATAGATTTAGTTCTGCACAAACTCATTTTTGACTTCAACATAATTTCAGAAGTTGACAGAACCCTCAATTCTATATTGTATTTTTGAAAAAAGAGAATGGAATTTGGAAGTCATATCAGCCAGGATTCAAATCCTGCTTTCATCCTTTACTAGCTCTGTGACTTGGGCAAGTTATTTAACTGCTGGGATGCTCAGCTTTCTTATATGTAAAATAAAACCAGTGCTACCAGGCTGGATTTGTTTGTCTGGATTTTATGAAATAATTTGAGAAAGGTACCTTGCCCAGTGATTATTAGATAATAGAACCTCAAAAGATATTACTTCATTTCTTCCTTTTCTTTACTTATTTGATAGTATTTTCTAGTGTTCACTCCCCCACACCTCCTTTGTTCTAGCAAAATTCTAGACTGTCTTTCTCTACTAAGTTATCTTAGTAGAACTCTCAGTGTGACCTAATTGTAGTCTGTAGGGGTGTATAGAAAACTTGTCTTCCATTCTCTCCGAAGGGTCACTGAAATGAGCTGACAGTATAGTAACGGGGCAAAAAAAAAAAGGCCTACAAATTTATTATGGACATGGACACGGGAGTCCTGAAAGAAGGTCCAGATGGTTGAAGCTTAAATACCCTCTTCATATGGAAGAGGGAAGTGGGGAAGTATATGCAATTTTAGAAGCAAATGGCTTTTAGGGGAAGTGAATGAACCCAAACAACAGACTACTGGCCTCGGACAAAGTTGTTCTGAGCTCTGGGGTACATTGCAGCGCGTTGTGGGAAGCTGATGGGTGGAACCTCACTATGAACACAAGTTGTCTTAATATGTAGGTAGAGTCTCTTCGGTAATCTCTTGGAACTGCTCTCAGAAGACTAAAAGCCTGTCTGAGTGTGGTTATGACTTTTAGTCTTTTCTTTGGTGACTAATCTTTCCTGATTATTTGATGAGATTCCTAGGGAGGAGTTTTAAGACAACTGCGTTTCTAGGCCGGGCACAGTGGCTCATGCCTGTAATCCCAGCACTTTGGGAGGCCGAGGCAGGCGGATCACGAGGTCAGGAGTTCAAGACCGGCCTGGCCAACATGGTGAAACCCCATCTCTACTAAAAATACAAAAATTAGCCAGGCGTTGTGGCACACTGCTGTAATCCCAGCTCCTTAGGAGGCTGAAGCAGGAGAATCACTTGAACCCGGGAGGCGGAGGTTGCAGTGAGCTGAGGCTGTGCCACTGCACTCCAGCCTGGGCAACGGGAGCAAAACTCCATCTCAAAAGAAAAAAAAAAAAAAAGACAGTTGCGTTTCCTCTGGAAGAACTTCCCTTAATCAGATGATGAAACTTCAGAGAGAGCTCCTCCTGCTGCTTCTGGAAAGAAAGAGGACCATAGAGACAGCGAGCAGAAGTACTGACACAGACCTTGGTTCTGAGGCTTATTTCTGAGGCCTTTCAGTTTCCTTTAATTCAAAGTTCTGGCTGGGTGCCATGGCTCACACCTGTAATCCCAGCACTTTGGGAGGCCGAGGTAGGTGGATCACTTCAGGTCAGGAGTTCGACACCAGCCTGGCTAACATGGTGAAACCCCATCTCTACTAAAAATAAAAAAATAAATAAATAAATTAGGCGGGTGTGGGGCTGAGGCAGGAGAATCGCTGGAACCCAGGAGGCAGAGGTTGCAGTGACTGAGATCGCACCACTGCACTCCAGCCCGGGTGACAAAGCAAGACTCCATCTCAAAATAAAATAAAATAAAATAAAATAAAATAAAATAATAAAGTTTTTAGCATGCCAAAGTGCTGTAATTTGGAATATTATTTTCTGAGCCCCAACAAGTCAAATTAATTTGTCAATATTTTGATTACTTGGGACAGATTATTGACTTGACTTCTTCTTACATACAGTTTCTACTCACCAAAGGCAGTCATTCCTAGATCTCTTTCGTAGTGCCCATAATCTTATATTTTAAAAATATATTAATATATACTAGTGACAAAACTTCCATGAGAATCTTGTTCCTAGAATTTTCTAAAGGATATTTATATCCTTTTATATTTATATAAATACTTTGAACCGTATGATAAGCCAGTGGATAAAAGTCCAAATTAGGAAAAAAAGATTTATACGAAGGTTGAGGGTAGAGATGGATGGTGGTTCATTTTGCTAAAGGAGTCTTAACTCTAGTGTTTTGCTCAATAGCTTTTCATGATTATTTGAATTCTACCTGTAACTTCCTACGAAGACCTCCAAGAACATTTCTCCTTGATTGGAAAACAGTAAGTGTTGTTGGAGAGATTTCTTTCTTAGAGTACATGCTCCTCAAGGTTGCACCCGTGCATGTTGTCAAATGTTTTTAGGTCTGAAATACTCATGGACTGAAATAGTCAGCAAATAGCTAATGTATGTCTTCTTTATTGTATTGTCAGCTTTTTGTCTTTTTTTTTTTTTTTTTTTTTTTTTTTTTTTTTTTTTTTTTTTTTTTTATTGTTGTTGTTTTCTTTTTTTGAGACCGAGTCTTGCTCTGTTGCCCAGGCTGGAGTGCAGTGGCACAATCTCAGCTCACTCAATCTCAGTCTTTCAGGTTCAAGCGATTCTCCTGCCTCAGCCTCCTGAGTAGCTCGGATTACAGACGTGTGCCACCATGCCACCACGCCTGGCTATTTTTTATATTTTTAGTAGAGATGGGGTTTCACCATGTTGGCCAGGCTGGTCTTGAACTCCTGATCTCAAGTGATCTGCCCACCTTGGCCTCCCAAAGTGGTGGGATTACAAGCATGAGCCACCATGTCTGGCCAGTTTTTCATCTTTATATTAAATGTAAACCCTATACTGCCCTTCAATATTTGAGCAACCTAGCACAACCCAGAGGTCTGTAGCTTAGTGATGACAGAGACAGCCTTAGTATTCCCCTTAGCTTGACACAACTTGACAGGCTTCTTCCTGACTGTAGGCCCCTGACATCTTTTCTTAAAGCATTAATTTAAGAATACTTGAAATTATAAATTATTTTCTTTCCCTTTGAGATAATAAGTTTTCTATTAGCCACCTGCCAGTTGTATAACCCAAGATGGACATTCCTCTGCAGGGTATTAATCATTGTGGGAGGTAGGAGCCTTAGTACCAAGTAGCAAACATAGATGGCATGATCACTTTGAACATCCTTTGGTACTTTTCTGCTGTCTCACCCCAGTGCTTTAAAACTCCCACCTTTTGTTTCACTGAAGTTTAGTTCAAACTCTCGTCCGTATTGTACTCGCCTCTCTCCTATTGCAATAGTCTCGAATAAAATCTTATGTTTTTAACTTGTCTGGTACTATTTCCCTTTAACAGTGATTGAGAGTAAAAGCTCTAGAGTCAGAATTGCCATAAATTCCTGACTTCATTTTACTACACAAGCCACATAACCTCACTAAACTTCAGTTTCTAGATGAATAAAATGGAGATAATGGGACTTGTAGCATCAGTAGATGTAAGGCACTTAGCATACTGCTTGGTGCATAGTAGGCACCTCATAAAATTTAAGTCTTATTTCTTTGTACTGGTGAGTACATAAAAGCTTGATGGCTCTTTTTTAAAATAGTAAACTATTAAAATACATTTCCATTTGTGTAATTATCAATATGTTCATTTTTGGGATATCAGCTTTGTAATGTGAAGCCTGTTTAGTTCTTGAAATAAAGACAAAAATGCATCAGACACAATGAAAGCAAGCAACCTGTTCTATATCTGATCCTGATGTGTCTAGTTGAATTAGGGCAGAGAGATCAGTTACTTCTGAGGCCATGTTAAGAAATAGCATCTGTGGGAGAGAGAGACAAACTGAAATATTTGTTTTCAGACAGCCTTGCAAGTTACTCCAACAAATGAAGAAAACTCTGTGCTGTTTATATTTTAAAGTTTAAAATATCTCTTACTGAGCCTATCCTAAAACCAAAACTTAAACTAAAATTCAAATGCAGAATTTCCTCTTAATAGATACATTTTAAAGTGCAGATTATATGGTAAATACTCTATTGTCTTGAAGCTACATTATGAAACACTGCCTAAATCCCTTAATTTTAAAGAAATGTGTATGAAATGATACATTTTCCAAGTTGAAACTGCTTTCTTTTTCTGGGGAGGGGGAATGGTAACCACAGTTGGGAACTACTATTTTCTGACTACATGTCACAGTAAATGTCTAGTCAAAACACTTCTCCATTCAATATATGCTCTGTCTGTAAAACTGCTTCTCCCCCTTCCTTTTCTCTCCAAAAGTAATCTGAGGTAAATTCACTTGAATTGCTATCTGACTTTTAACAATTTGTATTCTGTTTGGAGACCCAGCTTGCAATTCTAACTGACTTAGAAAGATAACAGTGATAATATGGATTCATGTGAAAGGTCAAAAGTTCTGCACTGATGTTCCATTCATAAATACAGATAACATAATAGTGTTTCTTGTGTTTTGGTTGAGTCATTACCTCCTACAGTCTCTTCACTATCATTATATTTCCTGTTAAAGGGGACTCATAACATTAGGTTTACAGTTGACCTATGACAATGCCAGGGTTAGGGGTGCTGACCCCTGCTCCCCTGCACAGTCAGAAATTTGCGTAATTTTAATTTTGGACTCCAAAATCTTTACTAATATTCTATAGTTTACCAGAAGCCTTCCTGATAGCATAAACAATCGAGTAATACATATTTTGTTGTTCTATGTATTATACATACCGTATTCTTATAATAAAGTAAGCTAAAGAAAAGAAAATGTTAAGAAAATCATAAGGAAGAGAAAATATATTTACTATTTATTAAGTGGAAGTGGATCATCATGAAGGTCTTCATCGCCTTCACATTGAGTATGCTGAGAAAGGAGGGGTTGGTCTTGCCATCTCAGGTATGGCAGAAGCAGCAGAAAATCTGCATGTAAGTGGACCTGTGCAGTTCAAACCTATGTTGTTCAAAATCAAGTTTATCTTTTTAGAATGTTTGCTCTTATCTCCTCTTCCTGCTTGAAATAGTTTTATGTTTCAGGGAGGGGTTACAGGAAAAAGCAGAGCCTCCTCAACTGTGTGAATACAAATAAAAAGACATATTGTGGTTTATGATGTCTAGATGCTCACCTGGAGGGAAGGAAATTTAGGAGCAAAATAAAAAGATTAAAAATCTAAGTCAACTCAGAAATAAGATATGCCAATGATGAAGAAAGGATTTAAGTTGGAAAGTTAGTTATTATGGCCCCCAGTTGTACATATTTTATCCTAAGGCACCATTTGGTTTAATAAAATGTAGATCTGAGGCTGCTCTTAACCTATCAGTTTCTTAAGACTTAATTATAAAGGTTATGTTTTCAGAGGACAAAGGCATTATTCATTTGTCTGTGCTTGTCTTCCAGGTTTATCTTGCAGATTATGGACTTTCCTACAGATATTGTCCCAATGGGAACCACAAACAGTATCAGGAAAATCCTAGAAAAGGCCATAATGGGACAATAGAGTTTACCAGCTTGGATGCCCACAAGGGAGTAGGTGGGTTTCTTTTTTCTTTTTCTTATTTTTATTTCAGAAGAATGATTAGAGACAAGGTTAATGAGGCTGCATGAAATGACCTTTGCATAGTCAGTTTGAAGCATAAGAGCACTGGTGAGATTTTTTATCAAAAGTAGTGAATTCCTGTTATGCCAATGAATATTTCTTCTAACAGTGGAAAGAAATATAGACTATGACAAGTGATGAAGGAGCAAAAATGTGTCAGGTAAGCAAAACTTGCTGCTCATTTTGGCCAGAAAATCGCAGTTTGTATAGGTAAAACTTGGAGGTCAGCACTGAATGTTTATACTGAAGTGAATATTGTAGATTTGGTAAAGTTGCATGTGGACCAGGTGCAGTGGCTCACGCCTATAATCCCAGCACTTTGGGAGGCTGAGGCAGGAGGATCGCTTGCGCCCAGGAGTTCAAGACCAGTTTGGGCAACATGGTGAAACCCCATCTCTACAAAAAAATACAAAAGGGTTGGCACTTGCCTGTGGTCCCAGCTGCTTGTGAGGCTGAGGTGGGAGGAGGATCAATTGAGCCAAGGAGGTT
This sequence comes from Rhinopithecus bieti, assembly GCF_001698545.2. NCBI lineage: Eukaryota > Metazoa > Chordata > Mammalia > Primates > Cercopithecidae > Rhinopithecus > Rhinopithecus bieti. Next base: position 3,726,221 of record NW_016813906.1, on the reverse strand, counting down.
GAGGCTGCTGCACTGAGCCATAATCACACCACTGCTCCCCAACCTGGGCGACAGAGCAAGACCCCTCAGAAAAAAAAAAAAAAAAAAAAAAAAAAATTGCACTATGTGGACAATTATTCCTGTTTTCCATTGTACCTTTACCAAAGCTTTAGAAGATACCATCTCTCAACAATAAGGATATTTTTTCTGAAACTATAAAGTGTTAATTTGTGGAAATCTCTCCTAGTCGCCTTTCATATATCTTACTTATTTAAACTCACTTTGATGGTATTGGAAACACATTTGCAGGTAAATTACATACATAGTCCTTTTATTGGATATTGATTGTACTGCCTTGCATTCCAAGGCAGACTTAATTCAACAATTCCCTAATTAGTTAAAGTCATAACCTATGTCTTGTATTCATTTACCATTAATTAAACCTTAGCTGTTTATTACACTGCAGTCCAAATCCAATAGCCGACCCAGAAAGCCATGGAAAAGGAAGTAGGAGGTCAATATTGAAAATATATGGTGCCGAGTCCCACTGATGGTTGCTTTATTCACAATCAATATGGTCAATGCAACTGTACTTTCTTAGTTGCTCTGTCAGCAAGACAAAAAGTCAATTCTAATGTTATGCTAGTGAAAAAAATGGTGATTATTGAAAAACTTTGGCTTTCAAAATTATATTCTTTGTAAACTTTGTTTACAAAGTATTTTCAAATATGCTAAACCAAACAAATAATTTTTAAACAGCTTTGAAAGGACCACGTTTTCACTAAAAGACAGTTAGATATTCACAATTCTTAATGGTTGTTGAACTGCTACCCTAAACTGATGCTTTCTAACAAGTTTTAGTTGGTGAAAACAACTGTATATTATTGCCTTTTCTATTAAAAGGACCATTGACCATGTAATGTAGAGGGTCTTGATCATTTTGCAGAGCATTAAAACCCATACTAGCTTAAGGTAGGCCAATGCAAAAGTAAAACAAGTATAACTTCTTCCTTTCAGAAAGATTCATAGGCTGAATTTTCTGAAATGAAAATTATCTTTTATATTTCTGATCAAAGTAAAAAATGACTACTTTTTTTTCAAGTATAGTTTGGTTAGAAAAGTAATGATCAGTAAGAAATTTTGCAGTGTTGTATGATTTTTTAGTATTCACATTGTTCATAAATTAGTGAGAATTTAAAGATAATATAGGACATATCTTACATTAAGAAATGTGAGAATTAAGTACTCAAGAAATGTAAGAATTAAATGCTCATGAATAGTGGGTTTTTTTTCCAATCTAAAGTTCTTTCTCAGTGAATTTTGTTTTTCATCTTTGCCGGATTTATTCTGTTATACCTAATAGAATTTTTAGGAATAGTACTTCTTTGATAATGGTATAACTGGAAATTCATCATACATGTTCTTAAGCATTGGTCCAGTTATATTAATAATTATACCAACTTATGTTGGTATAATATGTAGTTTAATCTTAGATGTAGTTTAATCTTAGAAAAATCTTTTTTTCAGTCCAACTATGAGATCAAATACTGAGGAAAAATAGTGCAAAATAAAGTATAAAGAGCAAAAAAAAAAAAAGAATCACTAGGATATAGAACTTATAGGTGCCAGAGCATTTGCCAAGTGTCAGGTCTATCTCTTAGTCAGGCCAAGAGACCTGAAGAGAAATACTCAAGCTTCAATGTAAAACTGACTTATGAGTTAGCCACTCAATAGAGACTACTATTAGCCTGATCAGATTATCTGTTCTGTGCTACTTTTTGTAGCAGGTTATTAAAAAACTCAAGCTAAATCTCATTTTTCTATGGATTGAGTTTTTATAATGAAGGAACTTGTATAAGCTGCCAATCAGCCATTACATCTAAGCATTTTCTAATTCAAATTTACGTAAAAGGAGGGTAGTTGAAAGGGAAAAAAATTAGATATTACGTTATTACAAACCAAAAGATATGCATGGAGATGTATAGAGATGGATGGACAGATGGATGAATGGATGGATAACTATTCCTAGAACTCCTATACATCTGCATATCTGTATTTTTTTTTTTAATGTGGTTATTCTTCCAAACTCAATTCTTTTGTGTGACCTAAAGGTATTTTGTAAGTGGCTAAAGTGCTTCATTTAATATAAAATTAGAGTAATATATGTTGGGCTTATTTTTTCTATTATTAATTTTTTTATTCTTTATAAAAACTAACATGTATAAACACTGACATATTTTGGGCTTATTGCCTGATATTTAAAGAGAATTATATTTGTGTCAAATATACTATTTTAAAATTTGTTACATTCTTAGTAATGTTAAAAGCAATATTTGAATCAATGTGTGGTATAGATTTTGTAGATTTTCTACTCACTGAGGCATGCAGTCAATACCTAATTTCTCTAGAGATATACTGCATTTAACATATTGAGCTTTTTTAAATACTTCAGACCTGTGCATTGAGTCTATAATACCTATCTTAATTTGACATCTTTGATGACCATAAAATATATCTAAATTGTATTTTAAATGTCCATTTGTTTATCCAGTATATTTAGTATCAAAGAAATAAATATATTGAATTTTTTTTTTTTTATTTTTGCCAATTGCTACGGTATGTGAAATCCAAGTCTTGTGTTATTTCTTTCATGGTTTCATTTCACTCTAATCTAGCACTCCAACTTACAAAATGTATGTGAAATAAACTGAGAATGTATTTTCATGCTACCAGACTTGGGGAAATGACATGGTTTACACAATACTTACGTCTTGGCCTTTTGGTTGGGTTAAGAATACTTACATTGGACAAGTCTAAGATACATTTGCTCTACTGAGTGACTTTTCCTAAGTTTCACACACACCAAACTAGGGCTTAAAATCTTAAAATTTAAAAGGTACTGAAAAAATAAGAGAGGCCTGGGTTTAATATTTTATCTGAAATATGACACATTACATCCTAATATTTCCTAATATCCCTTTTGAAATTGCAGTAAGTCATGATCACCATAAAATATTCTGGATCTTTATACACCAGAATTGACAAAATACTGAACTGCATCGGTTACCAGTTTGAAAACCAAGAATAAACTTTAAATTTGTTCTGCAGATAGTCACTATTCACTTTATCAGATTGTTTCACTTATTCAGATGTTTTCAGCTTTCTTATTATCTTTCTGATCACATGTATTAATATCTTGGGCATTTGAACTCTGCTTGATGCAGAAATTTTCCAGTTCACTTTATTATTTCCTACTGAACCCTGTTTTTCTTCATACTCCATGTTAGTATAAGAAATAAAATGAAACAGAAAACACTTTAGGCAAATAAGGAGATAAATCTTGGAATTAATACTTAGACTTTTCTTTTTCTCCCACTTCCTCTTTCAGTCCATTTGGTGAATTGGGCTAGTTTTATTCCAGTTTGTCTTTAGACCAAGGACTAGTTCGCTAAGATAACTTATCTGTTCTTATAACAGTTCAGAAGGACCATTTGTCACTTTATAGTTAAATATTTTAACTAATCCTTCTTTATTGGAATGAAATAACTTAAAAGAAATAATTTCATGAAAGGATAGTAACATGAAAAATTTGGTCAGTGATGCAGCTTAGAAAACCGGATCTTCCACTTATTTATTCCTTGCCAAAACCACTATTTTTGTGTCAGTATGTGTTGGTGCTTTAAGTTTAAATGCCTGCTTCAAATACCTTCCTCACTATGGAAGTCATATGTTTAATGTTGTTTGATATTAAAACTATTGATGGAGGCAAAGTAATTATTATTTTTTTGTTGTTTTTTTTTTTTCTGAGATGGAGTCTGTCTCTGTCACCCCGGCTGGAGCACAGTGGTGCTATCTCGGCTCACTGCAACCTCCACCTCCTGAATTCAAGCAATTCTCCTGCTTCAGCCTCCTGAGTAGCTGGGATTACAGGTGTGTGCCACCATGCCCGGCTAATTTTTGTATTTTTAGTAGAGATGGGGTTTCGCCATGTTGGCCGGGCTAGTCTTGAACTCCTGACCTCAGGTGATCTGCCCACATCAGCCTCCCAAAGTGCTGGGATTACAGGTATGAGCCACCATGCCCGGCAGCAAAGTAATTATAAGATTGAGCACAGGCTTTGGTTTTTGAAAGACTTGGATTTCAGTGATGAGCTCTATTAATTTTTGCTCTGTGATATTGAGCAAATTATTTAACCTCTCTGAGTCTCCATATTGTTGTCAGTAGGACTAATATTTACTTTAAATTGTTTGAAACATTAGATGAAATAATAAGGTAGAGTGCCAGGCACAGTAGCAGGCACAGTAGCAGCTCTCTATAAATCACGTCAATTGTTTTTATTTTAATTATGCATTCTACTATCAGCCATTTCTAAAATTTTCTTTCTAGTTAAATAGAATTAAATCCCCACCTGTGCCTATTTCTTTCTAATTGTTTTTACTTTGGCAGTACTTTATAATTTAGAAATGTTGAACAATTGAGAATACCACAGGCTTTCAACAAAAAGAGTGATATATATTACTCCATCTTAGTAAGCTCAATATAAGTTAGATGCTATTGATAATATTTAGAAACTAGAGAAAGTTTAGAAATAACTAAATCTCATTACAGTTCCAAGCAATGATAAGTAAACACTTCATTTTAGGACATCTATATGAAAATACACTGTCAGTAATTACATTAATTACCAAATGCCACTGAAGAACCCTATGTATTACAATAAATTGTGCAAATACATGACTCAGAAACAAAACAATGCATAATGTATTTTCTATTCAAATGAATGAAAATATATTAAAAAGAAATACATTGCACAGTATCATCTGATTTTAGAGCTGAAAATGTAATATATTAGTGGCAGGGGAAGAATTGGATCTCATTCCTAGTCCAGAGTTCTATTTACTGCTTCACTTAACATGTTTTAAAATGAATTTGAAAATTGTATAATTAAAGAAGCAACTTTCAAATTAAATTTTTTTTATAGACACTAATAGTCTGACTATAATCAATTCTTTGTGTAAACTATACATGGACACATATATTTTAATATTGTCATCCAGAATATTTGTTTTTAATTAACAGGTATTAAAATTACTCCTCTGTGTACAGTAGATGGAAAGAAGACAATCATTGTCAAAGTCTAAGATTTTAACTTCACTAAACAAGTCAAACTTTTCAATTTGTTTTTCTGAGAGGGAATTTCAGGTAGAGGTATGTAGTTAGAACCCTTTTTAGTCCCTCAGTCTTCAGTGAGTGGAAAGGAAAGGGTGACTATTGGATGTAAACAGTGGTAAAACATTCACCTAACCATAGTTATTAATACATATGTGCAAAAAAGAAAATAAAATATTGAAAAATGTGATAATGTATTTTAATTAGATAAGACCAAACTATAATAGTGAAGTAAAGTTAACTCTCAAAGGGCTATTTCAAATGAAGACCAGTTTATGAAAGATTGGCTTCAGAAATCTAAATGACTTGTCATTACTTACAGCTTCATATCTATTAATCCCTCAGTTGGGGGGTAGGGGGAAATGGCTAGGAAGGTTCAATCTATTTTAATTCTGATTGTTTTTCCTCAAAGGGCCTCTTGTGTGTAGCTTACATCATCCAAACACGGTGCCAGAATATCATTTTTTGAAAATTAGAGGATACGAATTTTTTTAAGTGATGGTAATCAGGAATTGCCGTAATAGAAAGGGGACTTGTGAACACATCTATACAAATGGAACCATTCCATTATTAATGGGAGATTTATTACTGAAGAAATCACTACAGAACAGTGTGGTAGAGATTGTGTTTTTATTTTAACATGAGAGCCAAGTCTTGCATTAGGACATTGTTGAAGCTTGTGCGGAAAGTAAATGGCACCCATGGGACTGTAGCATTCTGCTAGATTGAAGGGCCTTTAATAATCCAATACGCTAATAGCAGTTAGAATGTAAGAGCTAATCATGTCTTCTGCTTTTATAATAACTTATACATGGTAACCAAAAGTAGTTACAATGTGCTGGCATCATTGTTCTTAGTAGATTACTTTTTAAATTAAAAACTAAGTTCACTGAGTAACTTTTCAGAGTTTATTTCATGAAAGATAATAAAATAGGATACCTGTTTATAGCAGGTTTAACAGCCACTTACTGCTCTTAGGAGATTATATATCCCTACACAGATGAACATTCGAGTAATGACAGAAATGTAAATACCAGCCTATTGTTTTATAACAATTTTGAATGACTATAAAAATGAGTTTATTTTATGGGTATTTGCTAATGTTTTAATCATTATTTCAGTGTTTGTTAATAAGTATCAGTTATATTTCATACATTTCCTAGGTTTCATTGTCCATCTTCTCAATAAGGTACTTACAAATATATATTAAATTATTAAATTAGTCTACAGCATTTAATAGCTTGATATAAATGATACAAGGGCCTGAAAATGTGCTTTTAATGTACTTTTTATGAAAAGCCATCTTATATTAAATTTTGAAAGCCTCTATTTGGCTCTCCCCCCAGCCTCCAATACTGTTGCCTCACTTTTATATAGATATGGGACCAGAATTTTAGCTTGCTGCTGCTTATATCTAAAAATAATATTTGTAAAATTGTAGAACCCTGTATCCAAAGCAGAAGACATATTTTTATTATATTTTCATGTGATTGAAAAATCTTCAGAAAGACCCATTTTTTAATACTGCACACTAGATGGCAGTTTTGTCATATTCTTCCAACTTAAAATGCTGCTAGTGTGAGTGGAACAGGAAAGGCCATCAATGTTTAGTCTGCACTCAGAGGGTCTCTGCATGACCAATGCAGACCCTATGGACTTCCTGGAACATATGTTAGCAATTTAGCTGCAGACATTTATTTCTTTGTTTTACTGCTTGGCTCTTTGAGAAAGTGTTGGTGCTGGGTTATGGGTTGTCTGGATCATGTCAGAGGCCATGGGGATCAAGTTCATGTGACAGGCCAGACTAAGGAAAGATGAAGTTGGAGGAGGTGAGGAAACTGACCCTTACTTTCAACAGCAACCAGTCACTGCCTGTCTGTGGACTGGGGCCAAATGCTTGGGCGTTTAAGTTTTATTCCAGCTGAACAAATAAAACACTTTGCCTATTTGGCTTTTTCATATTTCATCCATAGTAGTTCACCCAAAGATTTCTCCATTTCTCAAGGACTTGCTTATCCCTCATCTTTCTCTCTAATGCTTACTCCTATAGCCCTGTCCAGACGAAGTGACGTTGAGATCCTTGGCTACTGCATGCTGCGGTGGTTGTGTGGGAAACTTCCCTGGGAACAGAGCCTGAAGGACCCTGTGGCTGTGCAGACTGCTAAAACAAAGTACAAATTTTCAAGCATTTCATCATGTACTGCAGCAGGTCTGAAGGGATACATTAAAGGGAGCGAACAACATGGTGAAGATTGGCATTCTTCCAACATGACAACCAAAGCAAATTTCGTTAGTTTGAAAAATATGTTTTATAAAACCAAACAACTATCACATAAAATCCATTAAGATAACCTTATAAAAAGACATGTACTTGAATTACAGTGCAAAATATAAAGTGAAATACCTGTTCCTTTACATGGTATTTTCCAAAGCTTAGATTCTAGGTGGTAGTGTTTTCAAGGAAGAGTATTTTCAAATTAGCATTGTACAAGTATGCTGAAGTAGTCTGAGCTGGGTATGATTGATATTAACTATGTAAAACAGCAACGTGAAAAGGGACAAATAGGGCTTCTATTTTTCAAGTGAGAGCAACATACCTCTTATTTCTATCTTGGAGGAAGTAAGTTTTCTTTCTTAAGAAGGAAAATTTTTACATGAGCTATTTACATGAGATAATCGTGTAGCCACATAAACATTTTTAATATTCTACATTCAGTTTTATTACCTGGATTCGGCTAGCATAAAAATTAGGTCAGACTAAGAACAGAGTGTGTTACTGTTCTACAATTCTCTCTCTGATCAGGCATAAGAAAAAGTCAATTGCATAGAGCACAGAATAGCCAGTTTTTCATTATATACCAAGATATGCTTAACAGTAGTTATCCACAGGTAGCAAAAGCAGCAGCTAAGTTAAGTTTTAACTAGGACAATCTCAACAGAAGAGTACAAAGCTAGGGGAAAATTAACTGATTCATAGAAATCTATCTTTAAATTCAGTGTGGCATCAGTTCTTAATAATGAGAAAGATTAGCCTGCAGATTCAGAAAAATATGTATTACATTTGTAAATACTGACATATATGAAATATTTCTCCACTCAGAATTTTGATCATCCTAGTCCCTTACCCAAAACTAAAACATATTTATATAAGTCTATATTAGAACTAAATCAGTTATTTACTGCAGTGATTGATGTGTCCATATTAACTTTCTTGTACATTTCAAAATATGGGTCAAGTCAAAACACAGTGATGGGAATATATAAACAGTTTTTGTATTTAATTTTCCAACTCAGTTTACCTAATTACAATAATGTAACAAAGTAATGATGCTATTTTAAAAAACTAACATTTTAATTCTAATGATTGTATATTTGTTTTTTTAATAAGACTAATATGACTTGCTTTAATTTTTTATCAATATGCATATATAGATACATTCATTGTAGGTATCTATATAATGAATATACCTATTTATGCATATTTATGTATAATAGGATGTCATGTAAAATAAAATACAATACTAATACATCAAACGTAACTTCTGTTTACATTTTGTGGACTCCTACATATGTTAGTATCTTCATTTTGACTTGACTAATAATATAAACCTATAGACTAGTAAAGCCAATATCATATTATGAAGTTTATAATTCAGATAAACCATAGACATTTTCAAACTTGTTATAGTACATAATACATAATCATAATTTATTCAACTTGCTGAGAAGGTATGACACTGAAATTCCCCATAAGGGCGTGATTGTATATTCAACCAAGACACTGTATCTCCCTTATGCCTTTTATTTTCCTGACATAGCATGCTACTGGATCAATGTGTGTATTTTTGCTACTGCCTATGCCAGAGGTGGTGACTCACTCACACATATAAATAATTTTAGTTGAATGTTTTTATAGGTTGTGTATTCCTTACTTGAAATGCTTGGGACCAGAAGTGTTTCAGAATTCAGATTTTTTTAGATTTTGGAATATTTGCATTATATTTACCAGTTGAGCATCCTGTAAACCTGTTTAATCATGGAACAGCATAAAATATTGCCCAGTGGAGAACAATGCACATATATACTTCAGATACAATGTTTACATGAATTTTTATTGTTGTTTTTGAGAAAAAAAATCATGGTAAATATTACTACTTCTGTGTTTCTGCATATATAAACTTTGAGTTAAAGCATTTATAATTCCTATAATTCCATTTTGTTTAATATTGGGGCTTAGAGAACAATACCACAAAGTGTGGTGCTTTGGCATGCTGAGACCTTTGAACTAAAAGAGACTGGATGGCCCCAGAAGCCACCTCAGAAGCCAAGTCTCTCTCTGACCTTCTCTTGCCCTCTTGTCTCCCATCCCGTCTCCTCCCAAGAAGAGAGTCATAGAAACCAGAATTCCTCTTTACCAAAGCAGGTTATAGAAACTAGAACCCCTGTACCCCAAGCAAGGCATTAAACCTAGAAAGGTCACCCTCTCCCTTCTCCCTTGAAGACCCTCATTCCAAAGGGGTCCTGCCCCATCCCCAGGAGGAATAAATGCTACACACATCAACAAGAATATGGACAGGCCTTGCTGGATCCCCCTGCCCCGGTTCAGTACCATTAGAACATACCCTTTTGTCCAGTCACATTCCTACACAGCTGTCTATTCTTCATCAAACCTAAGCATAAAGATAGACTTCCTTGGGTCTTTGGTCTTCATTTCTCAAGTTGTGTCATATACAACTTTAATTAAATAAATGTGTTATACTTTCTCCTGTTAACCTGTCTTTTGTTATAGGAATGTTGGCTGCAACCCTTAGGGTGGGTGAGAAAAAAGATCACACCTTTCTGCCCCTACATTAGTCTAGGTTATTGATATAAAATTAGTTTATGGGCATTGAGGGTTCTCTACTTCTGCTTACTTTCCTATCCATTATAGTTGGATGACAAAAAAAAAGCACTGAAAGTCACAATTTTGGTAAGCTACCAACACAGAGTTAGAGTTTTGTTTTCTAGTCAAAATAGTCACAGGGTTGAAAACATGTTCATTGTGCATTACTTTATTTTGTTTTAGTTTATTGGATGAGCTTCCCCAGTCAGTGCTTAAATGGGCTCCTTCTGGAAGCAGCTGCTGTAAGTCAAATAATAACTTCAACCTTCTCTTAAGATTTACAGGTCACCACATTTGTCATTCTCGTTTGGTAGCTTTTGCTTAACCCACCTGCTCTTATTCCCATCAGGGTGGAAAGGAGGGAACACTTCATGTTGCAAATAAGTTGCTAAAGAACACAATGTTTAGATCATCTTTAACATTAGAACACAAGAACCCCAAAAGAAGATATTGAGGTGGAAAATTCTAGGTTCTGCTTAGTGCATTTCTTTCTTTCTTTTTTTTTTTTTTTTTAAGGTATCTATTTTGAGAATCATGCACAGGTTTAATAGTCAACCATGTCTGGTATTTCTAGAGTTAAGACTTCCTCGTTTTGTTCATCTGTATACTGTTGAAAGAAGATAAAGTTGACCTAAGGAAAAACTACTTTCAATCAGTCATTTAAAAAACCAAATCATTAAACACTTGAATGCTATTTAGAACAGTATTATGCTGACTGAACTGCCAGCAAAAAAAAATTTTTATTAGCAAAGGCATATGATTTTGGGATTTGGAGGTATATTTCGTATTTTCATATTTTCAAGTTAGTGTACAATGTAATTTTTAATTGACAATGTTATCAATACATATTGTATAAAATAGCATGTTAACTAGTAATTACCCACATTCCTGTCATTTTTATGTGCATACACAACATGTTATTCAACACTAATTTAACAATTGAGTTAGACTGTCTTATAAGAAAAAGCCAGTGCCCACTATCAGTCTTGCTTTTTCTCAAAGACAGATAATCAGAGTGAATCTTGTTTTCTGTTTACATTGGGCAATCTCAAAGTTAGCTTTTAGCTGACTTCTGAAAGTAGATATGTACACTGACCTCTCTAGCTAAGGTCAAATAGCATCTGTTTCCATCTGGTTGAGAAGTTGAGAGTTAAGTAACTTATATTCGCTGCCTTTCTTTCACTAGAAACCAAAATTTTCATTTGTGTAGGTAAGGAAAGAATAAGCCAGTTCTACTTCCCCCCTCCATTTGCAAGTCCAATAAGCCCTTCCTCACGTGAGTCTTTTGTTTTCCCCTTTCTCTAGTACTTTTCATCTGATTGAGGGAGACACACAGGAGAGATCCTCATTGTGGGAATGGGTTGCAAGATGAAATTTTTGTTTTCATAACTGTCAATAACTTGTCAAAATGGCAATACTCCTTTTTGGCTAATATTCTTTTTTTTTGTTTTTTTTGAGACGGAGTCTCGCTCTGTCACCCAGGCTGGAGTGCAGTGGCCGGATCTCAGCTCACTGCAAGCTCCGCCTCCCGGGTTTACGCCATTCTCCTGCCTCAGCCTCCCGAGTAGCTGGGACTACAGGCGCCCGCCACCTCACCCGGCTAGTTTTTTGTATTTTTTAGTACAGACGGGGTTTCACCGTGTTAGCTAGGATGGTCTCGATCTCCTGACCTCGTGATCCGCCCGTCTCGGCCTCCCAAAGTGCTGGGATTACAGGCTTCAGCCACCGCGCCCGGCCTGGCTAATATTCTTAATGGCTTTTTTTTTTTGAGACAGAGTCTCGCTCTGTCACTGAGGCTGGAGTGCAGTGGCGCGATCTCGGCTCAGTGCAACCCTCCCCTTCCCAGGCTGAAGCGATTTTTTGCCTCAGCCTCCCAAGTAGCTGTGACTACAGGCACATGCCACCATGCCCAGCTAATTTTTGTGTATTTAGTAGAGACAGGGTTTCACCATATTGGCCAGGCCTGGTCTCGAACTCCTGACCTCGTGATCCACCCACCTTGGCCTCCCAAAGTGCTGGGATTACAGGTGTGAGCCACCGTGCCTGGCCCTTATTGGCATTTTTACCAAATCGTATAATTTATGTTTTAGTCAACTGGACAGAAAGAGAGATGGGAAGATGTCATTAAAAAATATATATATTTTGCCCTGAATTGTAAAAGACAAATGCTTCTGGGCAGTGTATATTCTGTCATACTCTATTGTTAAAAGATTTGAAACAGATGAGTAATCTAGATGGGAGACACGCCCAGTTTTTGTTTCTCAGTACAAACCATTATACTGAATCCATACTATTAATTATAAAATGCAGATTTCTGTTTCTAAAGCAAAAAGTGTTGAAACTTTAATATTACATGAAGGTCTCTTAAATTAGGAGGTTGTGCTTAGGAAGAACACAACCATGAAAATGAAGGAACTGATTTACAAAAGTTTATTACTGAAACATATTATGAAATAAAACAGCCAAGAAATTTGCAGCATACATGTCCAACTAAGCATAATAATAATGGTTTCAAAAGTTTCTATCTCTTGATAGTAATGGTACTTAATATTTCAATGGCTTAAAAGCAGATGATTTAAAATGTCGTAATTTCATACTAAAGGCATTTTGCTTTATAGTTCTGGCAATATGCTCGTAAATTTTAAAATGTACTTAATATAATAAATCCAGATCTTGAAAGACTAACATTTAAACCAATATTACATCACAATAGTCAAAGCTTCAGGTTTGTAATAATAAATTTATAATGGAAATGGCTCTTTTTATTTTCTCCCCCTCCTACCTCACTGGTACCTCATTTTTCCAAACCCCAGTCCCATGAAGGCTTTGCAGCACAGCTGCTATCAGTTGGTGGAGTGCCAGGAGTTTTCCATTGTCTTGTAACAGTGATTTGTTCCCAACACATTCAACTCTCTTCCTCATTTTGGATATTCTGGTTAATGGAATTGTAATATGTACCAAACTTGACTTACCAATCTTCGAAGGACCATAAAACAACAATATTTATATTAAAGTAGTAGTGAAGTTAATCTTTTTTTTAATCATCCCTTTAGAAATTGGATAGCCCCCAGCCCTTGTGAAGGGGCTGCATGAAGCATCAGTTATAAATATCGTGATAAAATAGCAGCACTTGCTAGTTAACAGAGATTTGGTTGACCGAATGCTAGATAACAGAATTTGATTAAAAAAAAAAATTCAGAGATGAAAAAATAGGTTGCATAATTGCTACAGTGTCCAGGAAAAAAAGCCCAGAGCCAAGAGTTCACATTTTAATCACGTTAGCTTCATGTTCCCAGGAAATAGCTCTGGACTATATGGTGAAAGTGATCACTCTTAACTATAATAGGGAGAAAGCGATGATGACTATTCCTTCTGGAATTTTTCTCTATAGGGAGTGAAACCCAGTGCCTCTGCAGTTTTCCTTTCTTTTTAGTGGAGGTAGACCTGGAGGGGAAGTGAAGGATTAGGAAGTCACTCCTGCCAACCCATGAAGTTTCCCAGGTTTTCCCACCATGGATGTAAGCAACTAAGTGAGAAAGTAAGAAGTACTTGAGTTTGAGTCAGTAATATATTTTTGAAAAGGAAAAGGCATCTCTAAACATCTCTGAACAAATGAAAACATGCCAGTTTTTAAATAGTATTTGGTATTATCACCACTTCTATTCCCATTTTAGGTTGAACCTCAACATGAAAAAGAAATGCAAACTGCAAATATTTTAATGCAGTGATGTTTGTAACTGTTGGTTACTAATTCTGTTTGTATTTAAAAGTTGGTAGTTCTTAACCTTTTTGGGGGAAGGGGGTTTACTATGTAGTTCTAGGGGAACATTTCTTTATACTAGGGAAAAAATAAAAGATGGCAACTTCTCCTCCCACTGCTCTAAAATCAAAAACACAAGGCTGTGTACCAGGCTAGCTAGGTATGGAGGACATGAGGGAGGTTTCATGCATTCTAAAGTCAATCTTAGCTAACAACATGGAATTCAAGGTCATTTCTAAATATATTGTTATAATCCCAAAATCAAAGCCTTAATTAAAATTTGCAGTTTTTTTTTCCTTAGAAGTAAAGAGGTTTATAGTAAGTAACACTTTAACTGAACTTTTAGAAGTTCAACATAAAGTATGAAGTATGGTCAATTGTATTATTTATGTAGTCCTTAATAGTTGCACCTCATAAATCATAATCATTATAATTATTAAAATATACTTCATAAGATCAGTGAATTGTAAGCGTATCAACAAAATATGTTAAAACATTACTAGTTTCATCAGTTCTGTAGGTCGCTATATTTCAGTCATTTTTTAATATCATTTAAAAAGTTATTTTCATTGAATTGTTCATTTTTGGTTTCTTCAGGAGATGTAAATGTGTAAAAGACAAAGAGATAACAAAGATTTTGAGATTATTGGAGTCTTGACAATTCTTGCCAATTATGAATAATATGTAAAAAAATTTACTAATTCACAGGTGAAATAGCCCAATTTTTGGTATGTGCTCATAGTTTAGCCTATGATGAAAAGCCAAACTATCAAGTGCTCAAGAAAATTTTGAACCCTGATGGAATACCTTTGGGACCACTGGACTTTTCCACAAAAGGACAGAGTATAAATGTCCATACTCCAAACAGTCAAAAAGTAAGTAACATAATCCCTGCTACCCTATGAATATATTCTGTGATACTTTTCTATCGAATGAAGTTGTTTTAGGTCTCAAAATGAGTCTGATAGCTTTCTTCTTCCTTATATTTCACTCCCATTTCCCCTAACAGCACCAAGAAAGTTTGATCCAAGTTATTTTGACCTGTTGTCTCACAGAGAAAAATAGGATCTGTGGCCTACTATGTACTATGAAAGAAAGCAGTCACTACTGTCATAGAGATGTGACCAGTGTAAAGGCTAATCTGATGTTACTCATGATAAAGCCATGATTTGTTTTTTTTCTCCACGCTTTCAAATAGATATTGCCCTCTGTTTTTGCCTACCAATTTGGCCACAATTTGGTGGTGATAATAGTCTTAGATTTAACCAGATTATTTGTATGTGCTGATATTTCAATCCATGGAAACAATTCTTTACAGAAAATAAAAGAGTTTATGCCAGAGATCCACATTAAGAAAAAAACCATTTTTTTAAAGTTACACCTCTTCTTTTAGTCTGCCATCTTCCAAAAGACCAACACCAACTTAAAGAAAAAAAAAAAGAATTAAGATTTGGAGCATTTTTAAGCAGGTGGTGGAAATCTTAGACTGCCATTATTAGCAGGATTAGTGGACAGGCAACACAGCATCCATGTCTTCCTTGACCACTATCCGTATGCAAAAATAAAGTGTAGAGGGCATTTTTTTCCTGATGCATGTACGATAAGATAGGGTCAGGATGCCATTCATTTTTAGTATTTCTTATGAACTTTGGATCATCACATGTGTTCATGAGCCAAGAATGCGGGATGCAAACTAATGTGACTGATAGGCTGCTAGATGAATGGTGAGTCAAGTATCAGTGCACAGATGGTTCTGATTTGCTGAATTTTGTAGTTGCTGCAACTGAAGACATAAAATATCCTTCTAGTCATAAATTAGCTCTTTGGAAGCAAAACCTTGGCACCAGAGCTTTACAACCTTCAATTAGTAGGAAAAGAAGTATTTGAATGACTGTGGTATTGACATCTGTAGGCCTGCATAGTAATCATTCCTAATAGAAGAGAATATCTGTTTGAGGAGGTTTTGCATGGCTAATTAGCTACCAGTGAGAATATGTAATTTTTTCATGATCTCCTGATTGTCACCTTTCTCTCATGATACAATTAGATTTTATTGTAGCAAGTGCCTCACAAACCAATTGTCAGCACTATTTACGTATTGCAGAAGGCAGAACAAAAGTTCATGTTTAATAAAAAGCCACTGGATTTTGATCTTGGTAATTACTGAGACTCACTTTAACAGTTTTATTGACTTTCGTGTTTTTATCACTTTTGCAACAAAACAAAGAGCCATTTCCTTGACATAGTATTTTCATTGCAATAATGGTCACCACTTAATCTACGCTAATTTAAGTAGATTTTCCCTTTTGTAGTTTTCAGTTTCATAAACGTAATTGAAATATAAAAGCCATTTTAAAACCGATAGCTATATCCTCTGATATAAAAGTCTAATTATTATCCACCAGAATTTTCAGTTTCATCAAATTCAAAGGGTGTTTGTTGTAAAACCATTTTTATATGTAGAGAATAGAACATAAAACACTTTTTCCAGTGAGCCTCCATCAAGAATATTTTACTCCCTTTGATTAGAGAATTTTGCTTATGAGTAAAAAAAGCACTTAAAAATAATTTACGCTTTTAAGACCTACGCTAATTTTTGGTAAGAAATGTGATCAGCCTGGATGTGTAGACAGGAAGATGATTTCGGGATATATTTTGCAGCAGCTCAATATTTATTTATTACTTATTTCTCTAGTATTTTAAGTGCATACATTTATTTAATAATGATAGCATAAGATATGTGCTCACCATATGTGGCTAAACTTTAAGTATCTTAATTTTCAAAGTTTACAGATTTTGCAATGCTACAAAAACCAAACCCGAAACTGTTCAAATGCAAGGTATGACAGTATAAACTGTCCTGTTCCCAGTTCCCCTGAATGATGCACGTATAGGATGATTTCCATAATAGATTGCTTCCATAACAAAAATCATTCCAAAATGCATATCAATCACATGGCTCCAAATTTCTTTTTAGTCACAGACAGAATCCCCTTATTAGTAAGTAAAATCATTTCTTGTTACTTTATAAATGGGTTTATAGTTATATGGAGTTAAGTATTTGGTTTATAGAGATATTTAACAGACTAGTGAATGAACTATGGACTAATATATTTTTTGGACAAAGATATTTTAAAAGAAGACATTGGACCAGAAAAGGTATATATAAGTAAATGAAATGTTACCATCATTCAGTATTCAAGGGAAAAAAGTTATAACTGTTTCTAGACATTATAAATGGTTCTCTGTAAACGTGAACAGGGAAGTCCTCAAATACTGTTACTGGAGTTAAATTGGAAATGAATTTTTGTCAAGAGAGTAGTGATACTGATATTTTTTCATGAAAACAAATCTTTGGGGCATTTGCCTGAATCAAAATGAGGGATGTAAAACTGAAGTCACTTGCTAGTAGTTCTGGGGGCTCCTGAGTTAGCACCGCCAATCAAATTAGAAGACTGTCTCATCAAGACCATCACAGTCTCTTTATGCCACCCACTAGGATTTAATTTATAAAATTCACTGAAAGAAACAATATTTCAGTAAGAATGCTTATTGAGGTGAGCTAAAGCTCTAGAATTCCCAGAAGGGAATGTTAAAGCCAAGTTGGAAAAGAGCATTACTAAAGGCCCCATTACAACCCTTGAAAAAGCTACTTTTCAAGAGCCAGAGGGTCCTTTTATCCGTTTATCAATGACTCCCACCTTATTATGGTGCTTGAGTCATATATAGAATATACAGTCATTTACTATAATATGTTGTAGTAGTGCAGATACTTGGGCATAATGAGCCCTCTCATCCTTCCTAAATGCTTTACCTAGGCAGAGAAGTAGCTGCAGGTCAGAGCTAAAATGTTCAAGCTATACTGCATGGCAGACAATAAAAGTTTGTCCCTTCATTTACCTTACATCTGAGGCTCCCATAGCATATCCAGAGTTGAATATGTTATTATTGGTAGTAGTATTATTTGTATAGAATTTAACAGTTTACAAATTTTTTTCCTAAGCTTTAAGTCTCAAAATAATTCTATGAACTTCTCTTTATTTTCTGTATATGAGGAGAGTGAAACACAGATTCTTAATTAGAAGCACATTTTGATTTATTAATTTTAGGAGTCCAAAGGTGCTCTAGATTTTATAGAACAGTGTGAAGTTCCAATGGAAATTAAATAAAAACTACCTCATTTTCATAGCTACTTTCTTGAAAATGTCATACATTTGTATAGTATCCTTCTATTATAAGGGTTGTCCAGGGTGTTTTCTATGTTTACTTTTCTGTCTTTGAGAAAAAGTTTCACTGTGTTCACTGTCATCCACTTCACTCTTACAATTTTAAAAGTTTCCTTAGAAATAGAATTTTCCATAAATTGGCTATCATTTCGTTTAGTAGCTAGAAGTGCCCACGGCAGTGCAACCTAACCATTCAGCCAACTAACAACAGATCCAGGAGGCATCATCTCTTCCAGGAACCTTCACAGAGGAGTGAATGTATTATACCAAATTTTGCTTATACGTCAGAGGCTTCCAGGGCAAAAACTCTTATACCTAAAATGCCTAGCATACAGGAGGCACTAAAAACTTCAATAATATCTTAGCTAAAAATAAAACTACCAGCAACCTTACTTCTGAGTATGTATCCAAGGGAAATAAAACCATATGTCAAAGAGGTATCTGCACTCCCATGTTCATCGCAACACTATTCACAATAATCAAAATACAGCACAACCTAAGTGTATGTCAGTGGGTGAATGGATAAAGTGTGACCCGTAACCACAATATTATTTGTGGTTATAGAACACATTTTCTTTATCCACAAAGTGTATTTTATTTATATATATTGTGTCTGTTTGTGTGTATATATATACACATATATGTATATATGTACACATATACACACATATATACATATATACACACATACGATACACATAATACATATATACATATATATACACGCACACACACAATGGAATATTATTCAGCCATAAAAAGGAAATCCTGACATTTGCAACATCATGGATTAATCTGGAGGACATTATGCTAAGTGAAATAAGCCAGACACAGGACAAATACCGTATGATCTCATTTATATGTGGAATCTTAAAAAAAAAAAAAACTTATGAAAGCTGAGCGTAGAACAGTATTTGTCGGGATGAGAGTTGGGGAAAATGGGGAGATGGCAGTCAAAGGGTACAGACTTTCAGTTATAAGATGAATGAGTTCTGAGGATCTGATATACAGCATGGTGACTGTAGTTAGTAATACTGTATTGTATTCTTGAAATCTGCTAAGAGAGTAGATCTTAAGTATTCTCACCACAAAAAAATGGTGACTGTGAGGTGATGTGTTAATAACTTGATTGTGGTATTCATTTCACAATGTATACACATATCAAAACATCACATTGTATACCTTAAATATATATAATTTTTATTGTCAGTTATATCTCAGTAAAGCTGGGAGGGCAAATCTCCTCTAACCCTTTATAACATGGAACACATTTTCACAATAATTGGTAAGTCAACGTTTTAACAGGATAAAACTGTGTGCAAGAACCATGGGAGACCCTTCGTTTCACACTAATGGTATCAGGTACACTTATTACCAAGATGACTTCAGCGGAAAGTGGCTCAGAAGATGGTGACATAAATTTTCCCAATAGTTTGAGAGGGTTGAGTGGTGAAAATAAAGAATCCCTGCATGATTAAGAAACATTTCCAACTTTCAGGTTACTGAAAGGCAGTGGTTTTGCCATCCTTTTATAAGCTGGGATCCTGGAGGAGGTTAGAATAGAGTAGTGTTGTGACAATTTAGGTTTAGCCACAAAACACCAGCATACTTTAAAGGGAAGGAGTGAACACACTTGGCGATAAAAGCTAAAAATTGAGAGACTACAAATTAAGGCTCTGCTTGCCCAGCCAATGTAATTCATTCTCTATTTCGGCACTGACTCCTCCATTATTTCCCCTTTGTGCTGTTCCTATCTTCTGCCCCCTATTTAACTCATGAAAAAAAGGTGATGGCACTTTCTGCTGCTATAAACATGAAGCTGCTGAACAAATACTTCATGTAAGGACCTTCACTGTAGCTTTCAATCTTCCAACAGTGTTGTGGGTTCTGCCCTTCTGTTTCTGAGTCTACTTCAAGGTTATTGACAGTCGGGCATCTCCCAGATGTCACCATGGTGTGAAAAAGAAACCTTAGAGACAGCAAGCTTGTTGTAGAACTTAACCTCTGATACTGGTACACAGTATTCGATGACATGAACTGTTATTCATCTTGCTCAAAGGTTAAACTACCTGCACAAAAATATAAGCAACATCACAAGCTCCTTTTATATATTCACATTAATTAGGCTCACTTCAATGATAGAAAACTAAGATTTTAATTAATAAGAATTTAAACTACAAAGATACACTGGATACACTCCCAGCAAAGGTTAATAATGAATTCATGTGCAGTTTTAAAATGTGACAATTTTCTCTAAAAATGTTGTTTTCAGTAAGCAAGTTATCTGTAGGGATAATTTCTAAAGAGTACATAACAGTGACACTAATTTTATTTTTATTACACTTTAAGTTCTAGGGTACATGTGTACAACGTAGATTTGTTACATATGTATACATGTGTCATGTTGGTGTGCTGCACCCGTTAACTCATCATTTAATTAGGTATATCTCCTAATGCTATCCCCCCTCCCTCTCCCCACCCCATGACAGGCCCCGGTGTGTGATGTTCCCCACCCTGTGTCCAAGTAATCTCATTGTTCAATTCCCACCTATGAGTGACAACATGTGGTGTTTGGTTTTCTGTCCTTGCGACAGTTTTTTCAGAATGATGGTTTCCAGCTTCATCCATGTTCCTACAAAGGACATGAACTCATCCTTTATGGCTGCATAGTATTCCACAGTGTATATGTGCCACATTTTCTTAATCCAGTCTATCATTGATGGACATTTAGATTGGTTCCAAGTCTTTGCTATTGTGAATAGGGCCACAATAAACATACGTGTGCATGCAGTGACACTAATTTTAATTGGTTTTGTCCCAGTGATGAGAACGGGTCTGGATCTTGCCAACGACTATAGTTTTTCTGTAATGTCCATTTGCTGCTTTCTTCTTTATTTCCTTTTTTAAAGCTTGGCAAGTTTAGAATTTTTAAGAATCTGGACATATATGCATTTTTTCAAGAAATACTGAAAGTTTTCTTTACATACTATTACTTACTCTACACCAACAGGTTGATTCACAAAAGGCTGCAACAAGGCAAGTCAACGAGGCACACAATAGTTTAATCGAAAAAAAAGTCCACAGTGAGAGAAGCACTGAGTCCTGTGCAACGTGGAAAAAAGTGCAGAAAGAGGAGAAGCTGATTGGATTGAAGAACAATGAAGCAGCTCAGGTGAGAGGGTTGTTTGTGTGTGTGTGTGTGTTTTTTTTTTAACTTAATGTTACATTAGAATATACCCTTTGGGAATAAAAACATCTTATTTTCTCCTGAGGGCCAAGTTTGTATGGTTTTGTTAAATGAGAAGGGACAGAAAATATCCTAGCCAACTGATAAAATTAAAGTGGCCAACACCAGTTATCATAGAAACAGAATAGCAGTAAGCACATTTGCGTACAGATCTGATTTCTTTATCCTAAGAATGTAATGAAGTGCACTTAAATTTATTTTGCCATCTATGATCCATTAGGGACTCTTAACGTATTCTATACTTTCACATTGGTTCCTCAAGTCTCACCCTTATAATCAAATATAAGTGAAGTGTTTCCCTGTCAATGTGGTTGTATTTTAAAATGATATATTTTTTACATCACTCAATCATTTGGGCGGATAGTGACTCACCTTTAGCAGATGACTCATTCAGGTAACAGCAAAAATCCTCCCTAATCTAACCTTTTTTGACAACAAGGAGAAGCATACAATGCATTTATATCTGCAGTGAAAAAATACTTAATTTTGTCAAAATGACCAACATTTTATATGATTTATATACCATCATTTCCCCCAAATGATTTGAGGTAGTTTATAGTATGAAACAGGATAATTTAATACCCCACCTTGTATACCCTACCACAAGAAAAATTGATATATCAGGCAGCTGGGATGTTAATCACTAAACTGAGCACTGAATTTGGCTCTGAACTTCTTGACAGCCAAGGCAAAAATTAGAAGCATAGTATTTATGCATTCTTCAGCCAGCCAGCAAGCCTACAAGTTTATCCAGAGACAGAAGTGCTTTTTTTAGTACTAATAGCAATCTTTTACATTTATTCTAGTATAAAATAGTGGCATTATTTGTTATTTCATTTTAAATTTATGTAAAGAACTACTTCACTTAGGCATATTTTAGTTCCTATTTGTAAAATTAAAGGCAAATCGTGCTTGGTGACAAAACTTAGAGATTCTCAAAATCTCTAGTTGAGAGATTTTTTTTCATCCCTTACTTAAGTCCACCAAAATCACCTGGTGTACAGGGATAGGGAGGCACTATTAAAATACTGATGCAAAGAAATTGATTCATTTTTGGCTGTGGTGGCAATGAGATATGTATATATAGATTTTATAACTTTGGAAAGTCTTGGTTCTTTTCCCCCGTCAGTCCTCTTCACCCAGGGAATGTTCTGCCATTTTGATTCTCATCACTAGATTAGATTTGCCTCTTCTAGAATTTCATAAACATGCAGTCATATAGTATGCATTCATTTGGGCCTGGCTTCTTTCACTCAGTGTTTTTTTTTTGAGATTTATCCGTGTTCATGCATGTATTAGTAATCTGTGTTTTCCATTGCTGATTAGTACTCCATCGTGTAACTATATCACAGTTCACATGTCCATTGTATAACGACATCATAATTCACAAGTTCATTCTTCTATTAATGGACATTTGGGCTGCTACTCATTTCTGGCCACCACAAATATACTTGCTGCGAACATTCTGGCACAAATCCTTCTATGAATGTGTTTCATTTCTCCTGAGATGTAGAATTGTTGGGTTGTAGGGCAGGTGTATGTTCAATTTTACAAAGAGCTGACAAATAGTTCTTGAAAATACCATTCTGTACTCCCACCAGTAATGTACAAGAGTTCTGGCCACTCTGCATCCTCCCCAATATTTGGTATTGTCACTCTTTTTAATTTTAGCCATTCTAATGTGTATTAGGGTATTATTGTGGTTCCAATTATTCACCTAATGTCTACTTAAGTTTGAGCACTTTCACATGTTTTTACTGACCATTCATGTATCTGTTCTTATAAAGTTTCTTTTTTGAGTGTTCTAATTTTTACTTGGATATTTGTCTTTTTATTGTTAAGCTATAGGTGTCCTTAGCAGATATCTGTATTATGGATATCCTTTCCTATCATGTGGCCTGCCTAATCATTTAATTCATAGGGTCTTAGGATGAGCAGCTTTTTATTATTTGTTATTTTATTTGAAGTTCAATTTATCAATCTTTTCTTTAATAGTTTGTGTTTTTTTTTTTTTCTGTAAAGATACCTAAGAAATCTTTGCCTACCTCAAGGTCACAAAGCTATTTTGCTATATATTTTTATAGAAGGCTCATGGTTTTAGCTTTCATTGTTGTTTCTACAAGCCATCTCAAATCAATTCATGTGTATTCTGTGAGGTGCGGGTTGAGATTCTCTTTTTCATGTAGTTTGCACCATCATTTATTGAAAAGATTTTCCTAATGAGTTCCTTTGGAGCCCTTTTCAAAAGTGAGCTAACAGTGTAAGTGTGGGCCTATTTCTGGGCTCTGTTTTCTTCTACTTGTCTCTCCTTACACCAACACCACACTGCATCAGTTACTGTTGCTTTACAGCAAGTTCTGAAATTAGAATAGTTCTTTAATCCTTTTATTTTCTTTCAAAAATGTATTGGCCAGCCGGGCGCGGTGGCTGAAGCCTGTAATCCCAGCACTTTGGGAGGCCGAGACGGGCGGATCACGAGGTCAGGAGATCGAGACCATCCTGGCTAACACGGTGAAACCCCGTCTCTACTAATAAGTACAAAAAACTAGCCGGGCGAGGTGGCGGGCGCCTGTAGTCCCAGCTACTCGGGAGGCTGAGGCAGGAGAATGGCGGGAACCCGGGAGGCGGAGCTTGCAGTGAGCTGAGATTCGGCCACTGCACTCCAGCTTGGGCGACAGAGTGAGACTCCGTCTCAAAAAAAAAAAAAAAAAAAAAAAATGTATTGGCCATTTTAGGTCCTGGTCTTCTCCTCCATAAAATTTAAGAAGCAGCTTGTTAGTTTCCACCAAAAAAATGCACAATGGGATTTTGATTGGGAGTACATTAAGTCTAAAGATCAGTTTATGGAGAACTGGCATCCCAACAGTGTCGAAAACTCCAGTGCATAAACCTGGTACTTCTCTGCATTTATGTGGAACTTCCCTGCATTTATGTGGATTTTCTTTAACTTCTCTCAACAATGTTTTGTAGTTTTTAGTGTAGATGCCTTATTCATCTTCCATTAAAATTATCTCTAAATATTTTGATCCCATTTTAAGTACTAATTTTCAAAATTTCATATTCCAGTTATTTGTTGCTGGTATATAGAAATATAATTTATTTTCTCTATCAATATTTGACATACAGTATAATCATGTATCTTGGGATCTTTCTAAATTTACTTATTAGTTCCAGTAGGTTTCATTATTTTTTAAATAGATTCTTAGGACTTTCTACGTAGTTAATGATGTCTATGAATAGAGACAGTTTCTACCTTTTCCTTTCCAGTAGATGTCTTTTATTTATTTATTGTTGTTGTCTTATTACACCTGCTAGCAGCTCTAGTATTACGTTGAATAGAAGTTGTGGCCATCCTTGCTTTGTTCCTGATATTAGAGGGAATGCCTTCATTCTTTCACCATTAAGTTAGCTGTTGGCTTTTTTCTAAATGCCCTTTATCAGGCTGAGGAAATTTCACCGTATTTGTTGAAAAATAAATGTAAATAATGAATGAATATTAAATACTGTTTTGAGATCTCTTGAGATGATCATATGATTTTTTGCCTTTACTAGTACGATGAATTACATTGATTTTTGAATGTTAAATCAACCTTTTATTTCTGGGATAAACCCCCACTTAGGCATGATGTGTTTTCCTGCTGAATTCTGTTTGCTGAATTCCAACTCAGTTCCTGCTGAATTTCAGTTCCATGGAAGGTTTTTATACCTAGACTGATAAGAGATAATGGTCTGTAATTTTCTTTTTTTTTTTTTTTTTTTTTTTTTTTTTGCAAAGTGAAAGCAAGTTTATTAAGAAAGTAAAGGAATAAAAGGATGGCTACTTCATAGACAGAGCAGCTGTAATTTCTTTTCTCATAATATCCTTGTATGGTTTTGTTTTCAGGGTCATTATGAATTACACAAGTTGGAAGTGTTCCCCTCTGTTTTCAGAAAATGTTTTTGTAAGATTTGCCCTTCTTAAATGTTGGATAGAATTTAGCAAGAAAACCATCGGGGCCGATAATTTGTTGTAGGAAATTTTTTAACTGCATATTTACCTTCTACAATATATAGAGTGATTATTAGATATTTTTTCTTCTTGTGTCAGTTTTATATTTGTGTTTTTCAAGGAATTTGTCCATCTCATCTAAGTTTTCAAATTTATCAGCACTAAGTTAGAATATTCTTTATTATCCCTTTACCATCACCAGTATCTACATTGATGTCCCCTCTTTCAGTCCTGATAATGGTAACTTTTGGTTTATTTCTTTTTTTCCTTATAGTCTAGCTAAGGGCTTATCATTTTCATTAATCTTCTCAAAGACCAGCTTTGGTTTTTCTTTTTTTTTTTTTTTTCAAAGACCAACTTTGGTTTTGTTGATTTTTTTTTTTAATCCTACCATTGATATGTTTTCTATTTCACTAATTCTTTATCATTTCGTTTATTCTACTTATTTTGGTTTTAATTTATTCTTTCAAGCTTCATAAGGTGAAAGTTTAAATCACTAATGTCTTCATTTTTTTTCTAATGTATATAGTTAAACCTATAAATATGTAAGCTGTGCTTTGGCTCTCTGTGTTTCACAAATTTTGATATGTTGTGTTTTCATTATTATTCAGTTCAATATATTTTCTAATATCCCTTGATTCATTTGATCCATAGGTTATTTATTAGTATGTTATTTAATTCCTAAGTATTTTTAAGGTTTACTGGGTATCTTCTTGTCACTGATTTCTAATTTTGTTGTCATCAGAACACATCCTGTATTATTGCAATCTTTTAAAATTCATTGGAACTTATTTTGTCACCCAGGAAAAGGCCTAGTTTAGTGAATGTTCCTTGTATACTTATGAAGTTTGGGGTTAAGTTGTTTAATAGTGTTCAAATCTTATATATTTACTGTTTTATTTTGTCCTCTTATCATTTAATGACAAAGGATGTTACAATCTCCAACTGTAATTGGAATTTATCCATTTGTCTCTTCTATACATTTTTGCTTCACAGATTTTGATGCTGTTATTAGGTATATGCAGATTTAGTAGTTATATGTTCTTGGTTAACTGTCCTTTTCATCATTCTGAAATATCTTTCTTTATATCTGTTAAATACTCTATCTTGAATTCTACTTCATCTGACTTTTAACAGTTCCAGCCTTCCTATGATTAATATTTCTACATTGTATCCATTTCCATCCTTTGTTTAATCCACCTGTGTCTTTTTATCTACCGCTTTTGTAACTAGCATATAGTTGAGTCTTGCTATTTTATAAAATCTGGCAAACACTATATTTTATTTGCTCCATTTCTATTTCATGTAACTATATTTGCTCCATTTCCATTTGAGGTAACTATTGATATAGCTGGGTTTAATCTACCATTATGCAATTTGCTTTCTTTTTGCCCCATTTGTTTTTTGTCCCTTTTTACCTCCCTCTTGCTTTATTTTGGACTAATTGAGAATTTTTTTTTAACTGTGCTTGTTTTTTTTTTTTTTTTTTTTTGGTGATCACTCCAGAACAAGGGGTCAGTCAACTCCATAGCCTATGGGCCAAATTCAGCCAACCACCTATTTTTGTAAATAGTTTTATTGGAACATAGCCATACTCATTAACTTACATATTGTATTTGATTGCTTTTGTTCCATAGTGGCAGAGCTGAGTAACTGCAACAGAACTGTATGGTTCAAAAAGCCTAAAATATTTACTCTCAGGCATTTTACAAAACAAGTTTGCAAATCCCTGCTCAGAACAATCCTGCCTAATAGAAATATAATGCAAGCCACATATGCAATTTTAAAAATTATACTAGCCACATTTCAAAAAGTAGAAAGAAACAGGTACAATCTATTTTAATAACATCCTCTGATTAAACTAATTTCCACAATGGTATAATCAGAATAATATTACTGAGATATTTTACATCTTTTATAGTAATAGCACACCTCAGTTATAACTAGCCATATTTCAAGGGCTCAAGTCATATTAGACAGCATGGCTCTAGAAATTACCATGTGCACATTTAACTGATCATATTACATTCTACCTTGACTTAATGTGTAAGAACCTTACAATATATACTTCCCTTTATCCCTCATTGTGCTATTGTTGTTATGCATTTTGCTTTTACATGTGTAATATATTTCAGAATGCATTGTTATTGTTGCTTTAAGGAGTCATTTTTCATTTTAAAAAAATTAAGAAAGGAAAAAGAAAAAAGTCTTAACATACCCCAATATTTATAGTTATTGAAATTCTTTATTCCTTCAATAGATCTTAGTTTGGTATCATTCCTCTTCAGCCTGAACAAATTCCTTTAACATTTATTGTAGTATATATTTCCTGGAATCTATTTCTGTCACCTCTTGTCTGTCTGAAAATACTTATATTTCACCTTCACTTTTTTTGTAGTAGTAGTGGATTTACATTTTATTCCTGCATTTCTTTTTTTAACAGTTTATTTTGAAGTAATTGTAGACTCCAAAATTGCAAAAATACATACAGCCTCCATATATCCTTACCTACCCTTTCACCCAACTCCTGCAAATGAAAACATTTTACATAACCATAATATAATTTTACAAAACAGGAAATGGACATTTATATACTACCAGAAAATACAGACTTTATTAGGATATCACCAATTTTGACACATACTCGTGCATGTCTGTGTTCCTTAGAGATTTTATTACATGTATGGAGTAACCACAATATCCTACAGACCTGTTCCATGACCACGTAGGAATTGCTTATGCTATAGTGACACCCTCTTCCCAATCCTAATCCTCAGAAAGCAGTGGGTTTATTCTGCATCACTATAATTTTATCATTTTATCATATAACTCAAATCTTATGATATGTAACTTGTTCAGACTGGCTTTGTTTCATTCGTCATCATGCTCTTGAGATCTATCCAAGTTCTGTGTACATCAGCAGTTCATTCCTTTTTATTGCTCAGTAGTAATCTGAAGTATGGGTGTAATATTGAAGAACATTTGGTTTCTTTCCAGTTTTTGGCCATTCACTGTTGAGTAGGTTAGCTGTAGACATTTTTATAGATGTTTTCGCTGTGAAGTTGAGGAAGCTCCCCTCCATTTCTAATGTACTGAGTTTTCATCATGAATAGGTGCTGAATATTGTCAAATGCTCTTTCTGTATCAGTATGATCATATGATTTTTCTTCTTTAGGCTGTTACCATGGTGGATGGCGCTGGTTTGTG
Source organism: Rhinopithecus bieti (assembly GCF_001698545.2). NCBI lineage: Eukaryota > Metazoa > Chordata > Mammalia > Primates > Cercopithecidae > Rhinopithecus > Rhinopithecus bieti. Next base: position 3,697,763 of record NW_016813906.1, on the reverse strand, counting down.
GCTGAATATTGAACTAGTCTTCCATTCCTTGAATCAACCCCACTTTGTCATTGTATATCATTCTTTTTATATGTTGCTGGATTTAATTTGCTACTATTTTAATGAAGAAGTTTACATCTGTGTTCATGAGAGCTGATGTCTGTTGTTTTCTTTTTATTCTACTCTTTTTGTTGGTTTTGGTATCAGGGTAATGGTGACCTTACAAATTGGGAAGCCTTCCTCCTCTTCTTAACTTCTGGAAGAAAATGTATAGAATTGAACTTGTTTCTTTTTCACATGTTTTGCAGAATTCTCTAGTGAAACCATCTGGGTCTGGAGATTTCCTTTTTAGCTATGAATTCAATTTCTTTAGTAAGACTATTCAGATATTTATTTCAAGAGTAGGCAAACTTTTCTGTAAAGAGCCAGATGGTAAAAATTTAGGTTTTGCAGGTCATATGGACTCTTGTCACAACTATTTATCTCTTGCATTTTTATTATTTCATCTTGAGTTAGTTTTGGTAATTTGTAATTTTTCCAGGAATTGGTCCATTTCATCTGAGCTATCAAATTTTTGTTGGTATAATTATTCATAGTATTCCTTTATTTAAATCCCTTAAATGCCTGTGGGGTCTGTAGTGATACTTGTTTCTTCCCAGATACTGGTAGTTTGTGTTTTCTTTGTCAGTCTTGCTAATTTATCATTCTTACTGGTCATGTCACAGAACCAGCTTTTGATTGATTCTTCTGTATTTTTTAATTGCCAATGTTATTGATTTCTGCTCTAATTTCTATTTCTTTCTGCTTGCTTTGGATTTCTTTTAAATTGTTTTAAATTTTTTTGACAAATATAATTGTATATATCATATCTCTGGGGTACAATGTGATGCTTTGATATATGTCTACATTGTGGAATGTTTAACTCACACTAACAAATCCATCATGTCACATACTTGTCATTTCTTTTTATAATTTCTTGGGGTGGAAACATTATTAAATTGGGACTTTTTGTCTTTTCTAATGTATTTAGTATTATAAATTTCCCTTCTAGCATGACATAAGCTATGTCCCACATTTTGATATGTTGTATTTTCATTTCCATTCACTTCAATGTATTTTTTAATTTTCCTGGTGTCTCTGACCCACTCAAAGCATTCTTTAAATATTAAAGCATTTGGAGATTTTCCTATTCTTTCTTTCCTTCAGCTTGATCTTGGTGTATTTTCTTCCCTTTTTTCCAGTTTAGGTAGAAGCTTAGACTATTGATGTGAACCCACTATTTTTTATAATGTATGTATTCCATGCTATAAATGTCCTGCTAAACCCTGTTTGTACTGCATCCTGTAAATATTTATACATTTTAATTTTGTTCAGTTCAAAATATTTTATATTTCCCCTTGAGACTTTTAATACCTTAATTATTTAGAAATGTGTTAATTTCCAAGTATCTTAAGGCTCTTTTTCCAGTTACTGATTTCTAGTTTAATTATATTGTGGTCTGACAATGTAAATCTGTTAGGGTTTTATGGATAGGATATGATGGTCTGCCTGTTTGAATGTTCCAGATGCAGATGAAAAGAACATGTATTTTCCTGTTTTGGGGTGAAGTACTCTATAAATATCAGCTAGATCCCATTATCTTGTGATGTTACTAATTTATTTTATATTCCTGCTGATTTTCACTCTAGTAGTTATATCAATTACTGAGAACAGAGCTTTCTAGTTAGGGAGATGTGCAGTGCCAACTCTTTGCTGTTTGTTTAATGCACAGCAGGCATGGTCAAAAGGGCAAGCACCTCTCCAGTTTCTGAGGCCAGTGTGGAGGGTTACTGTTGCTCTGATGTTTGCTCAATGCAAGGTGGAGAAGGTTGGTAGGACTCTACTACGGTATCTACAGTGTCTGGTGGGGAGGAAGAGAGACACCACATCTGCCTCTGTTAGTGCAGGGAGGAACAGGCTATATGGCTCTGCCTTATAGTTTTGGTAGTCTCTGGTGGGAAGGAAGGGAGACCACCTCAGTAGTACAGGCTGGGAAAGGTTGTCAGAGCTCTATCTCAGGTCATACTCCTAGACCTCTTGAATGAGATCTGCATTTTAACAAGTTATGATGATCTCTTTGCTTTCTAATACTCAACAATGCCATAGACCAGGAGTCAGCAAACCTTTTCTTTAAGAGGCCAGAAAGAAAATACTTTCAGTTTACTTTCCATACAGTTTTTGTCAGAAATATTCAACAATGCCATTGTAGTGCAAAAGCCACATAGACGGTATATAAACAAACTGATGTGCCTGTGTTCCAATAAAACTTTATTCAAGAAACAGGCAACTAGCCAAGCCAAATTTTGTCGACTCCTGTTATAGACTCCCAATCAGACCTCTCAGTGTACTGAAGACAACAGGTGGTTAAATTCTCTGATGAGTGCCTTCCCATATGATGTCATTTGCTGATGTTCAAGAGAGATTAAGTGTATAGGTTACACAGTAGATGCTTCTGGAAATTACAGTAGCTTGACTTCTATCCTTACCTAAGTGGAGATATCTCCCAACCTTCCACATGTGAGCTATATGTAAATGCTGCTCTTATTACCTTACCCTTTAGAAATATATGATTTGATAGCATAATTATTTTTATTTGTATTATGCTTTATAGGCCCACTGGAGTAATTATTCACTTCTTTTGCTTTAGTTAATAAAGCTGACCAACTTACGAAAAACAGCATTAATGTGACTTTGTTAGCTCAGAAAGAATAGTTTAAAGTGAGTTATTTAACTCTCAATTTCTTTCTTTTTCATAGGAAAGCTAATCTTTAAAACATCCTTTGTTTTATGTAGGACTCCTTTCTGACACTTCCAAAACCCTGTATGTAGAAAGAGGAGGGCTGTTTGAAGGGTGGCAGTTTAAAGGTTGAGAAGGTAGTAGCTATTAGAATGATGGACAGTGAACAAGCTTAAAGTATTTTGCTTTGTTTTGTATTTCTCCTCTTGATAAATGGTGCTGAGAGGGCATGCCAGAGGTCACCAAAGGGAAGCAGAAAAACCCGACTTTCAGCCAGTTAAGTGGTGATCGGGAAACTGATTCCTGGGCCTCTGGCCAACAGGAATGATGAAAACATAGAAGTAGCTCCCAAAACTTGCATAAGTAACCAGTTAATTTGTTTTATATTAATATCACTTAATTTGTTTTATATTATTATCTATTCAGTCTATAGTGGTTAGTCTGTATAGCTTTCCAAGAGACATAACACTATATCTACCCCGAGGCAGTTTTCTTTGGCTATGTACAGCCTCATCCTTTACCCACTGTACAGCAGACATCACTTTTCAGTTGCCATAGAATCAAAAGGGTAAGAATCACAATAATGACCAAAATATTTCTAATTATGGCTATCTTACACCTTTAAGATTAAGCCCAATTTTTTGGTTTTGCCAAGGAAATTCATTTCTCACATTCTATCCTATTTTTAGATTATAAATTATTTAAGAGATATCCCACTTATGTGGTTTAAAAGAACCACTCAAATTATATCCAGATTTGCTTGCTGGATGTTTATAAACTCTTAAAAGTGTAAATCTTAAAATCTAAGATCTTTACCTAAAATTACTTCTCAGTAAAATAACATGCAAAACTTGATCTTGTATATTTTATTTAGCATTCTTATACATTACACAAAATAAATACTTGGATAACTCACATCTAACAAACTATATATGTATTTTTTCCATAGGAAAGCATAAGGATAAGAGAGAAATATCAAGAGTCCCAAGAACTTTTGAATGAAGCAAACAGTTTCCCACAAAAATTGAACTACAGACAATTCCCAAACTCATTTTATGAACCTCATCAAGATTTTACCAGTCCAGATATATTCAAGAAGTCAAGATCTCCACCTTGGTATAAATACACTTCCACAGTCAGCACGGGGATCACAGAAAGTTCAACTGGACTTTGGCCTACAATTTCCCAGTTTACTCTTAGTGAAGAGACAAACGCAGATGTTTATTATTATGGCATCATCATACCTGTCCTTTTGATGTTAGTATTGCTTGCTTTATATTTTCTCTGAAGATATCAAAATTCCTTTTGATAATTTTTGACGTTTCCAGCTCTTCACCAAAATGTTATATTCTTATTTCAGTGTTTCCTCCCAGACATTTTAAGGTAATTGGCTTTAAAAGAGAACATATTTTAAGAAAGTTTATGGACACTCTAAAAAATAAAATTGTTTTATACTAGAAATAGTGTCATAGTACAGTTTGGAAAACACTTTTCTGAAGTTTCAGATCACCCAGGAAATCTAGAAAAGGAGTTTAATGTTTTTGATCAGAGAATTTGAAAATAAAATGAAGAGAATAATGAGTTTCAAAAGTTTTAGATAAGCTGATATACTATATAGATCTGTCTTCTAGAACATATTACTGAAAGCTAGGCACATTTTATGAGATGTGATTAACAATTTGCTTACCTTACTACAATATGGACATTCACCAAATATGATGTTAAAACTCTGTCTACTAGTTAGTAGTCCTCTCAGCCACTGCAAATTTTAAAAGATAAAGGAGAAGCGTCAGCATGATTACAAATTACAGATACTCCAAATGTCAATCCCTTTGTTTTAAAGTGCATTATATTTTTATTCCAGAAAACTTTGCTTTTTTGTTTTGCAAGAGTAAGGGGTATATTTCCTGAGCCAATAGCAGACTGTTAATATGTTGAACAAGGGAAATCAACATGGAATTGAAGGTCTAAACCACTGGTTTATAACCAGATTATGGGCTCCTTTAAGAATTTGATGAGAATTATGCATTTTCTTTATCCCCAGAATAGACATACATAAAAATATGCATACAACTTCCTGGTGTTCATAGACCTTCCCTAATTTGTTCATAGACAAATTAATCACAAATTAACAACTCCTGCTGTTAAAAGATACTATAGGCTCTTGAAAATTTCCTTCTTAGTTCTGGTCTTAATCACTAACAGTGGGTTAATTTTCAACCCATTGATCACAAGCATGAGCCAGTGAATTTTTAAAAATTAAATGAATATTCATAATTACAAAAGAAAGCATGTGTTCCCTTAGAGTATTTCTGTAATTTGACCTGATATTTTATGATTTTATATAAGGTAAATAGATGTCTCTGCCTAAGTTCTCCATTGGCAAAGTACAGATGGCACCAACTGCTACCTCTAATCACAAAAGTAAAGATGTGATATAAAGGAAGGCTGAAACTGAAGGCAACATACAATTGCACGGTGTTCTGTATATAGCTGCACACAGTTTATCATCTATCAACTAGGCCCTAAGGTGAAGCAAATGACTAAAGACAGGAATGAAAGTAGACTTCACATACAGTAAATAAAGTGGCATTGCCTGAGTGCTGTGAGATATTCAGATCACAAAAGGCATTCTTCTCAACATAAAAAGTGGTATTATTGGATATATTCTATTCTTAAATGTAGCCTGAAAAGTAATAGGTACTACATAGTGCTAATTTCATTTTCACTTTATTGCTGCCACTTTCAACCACCTCCACCTTGGGTAAATCTATGAAGTTTACACTATGGTAACAAGGTATTTATAGAAAGATTCCAATGTACCATCAATTTAATTTGTTGTGTGTCAATAAGCTAGTCCATGAATATATTCTGGATAGATTTTCTCCCTTCTTGGATATTTCAGGACATTTCTCCACTCATTAGTAACTGTGATGAAGAAATGAAGCACATAAGCATCTGGAATAAACTGGTAAAAGGAGTTAATGGCAAAAGAGAGGGTCACTATTGACTAAACAGATTTTAGATTCTGTGTATTTCAAACAGGAATACGTCCTGTGTTGTGTTAGCTGAAGAAAGTCTTGACAATGTTTTTATTTTTTACCTCATATAAGCATATTTGATGGAAAGGTTGTCCACACTGGGAATTATCACACACTTGATCAGGAATGGCACCGTCAAGTTGATAAGCATAACAAATTCCACAATCCATAGTAAAATCCTTCAAAAGAAAAATATTTATAAAAAGCATATGTGTCTCACTTATTCGTTGTACATATTTGGGAGGGTACGTGTGATATTTTGATACATGTATACAATGTTTAATGATCAAATCAGGATAATTAAGATACTCATCACCTCAACATTTACCTTTTATGTTGGGAACATTACAATTCTCCTATTTTAGAATATGAAGTCACCTATGTGTTTAAAACACAAGGTAAGATCAGGAAGAATGTTGTATAAATACACCTTTTATAAAAGTGACTATATTGCTGTATTATAGGAAATATAATTACATTACTATTTAACACCTAGCAAAGCTACTGTAGAGTGTTTCCTTTTTCACTCACATATACACGGCTAGGCTAAAAATGAGAATCCATTTTTGGCTGGCAAGATGTTTGGGCATTAGTAATTTTCCCATATCATACATTGATATAATGTCCCTGATAGTATTTAAAGATAGGAATTGACATTAGCTAGTAATTACTAAACAGCACAATTCTGTAACTAAAGGAAAAAGAAACTCACCACCATTTAGTAGTCTACAACCTTAGCAGCCTTGTCAAAAATCAATTCTAAGTTTATTATTTTTGCAATATAGTGGTATCTATTCAATTTTGAGAAACTATACTGCTTCACAAACACTTATATCAAGCTAATCAGTACTTCAGCCATCCATAAACAGACTGTGTAGAAGAGCCAAACATCTCATTAGCTACTTTGGACCTTTCCCCTTATTTTTAATAGATGACTGTCATTAATGACTTCACTACTGAAGACCATGAAAAAAGTGTACAGTTGACCCTTGAATAACATGGGTTTGAACTGCACAGGTCTACTTATACACAGACTTTTTTTCAACCAAACGCCGATCAAAACTACAGTGCTGACAAGATGCAGAACCTGTGTTTATCTGAAATCTGTGTATACAGAGGGCCTACTTTTTTCTATATATGGGTCCCACAGGGTAACTGTGGAACTTCAACGTCTGTGGATTTTGGGGCAGCCCGGAAATCAATCCCCCTGTTCCAAGAGACAATTGTACTTAACAAGCAATCAAAGGTAAACAAGTTTTTTGATGCAGTTCAGAAGTCTGTGTTATAATATTTTTCTAATTCCCTCCTTCTTCAGTATCATTTTTCACTAAGAGAAGCATTTAAACTTCATTATACAATACTGTCTGGAATATCAAAGCACTGATAAAACTTACAGATTTTTCCAGGATAGCACGAGCTGGAAAATCAATTTCTAAAACATCTTTCAAGTTTTGTAGCACACTATTTTCTGGATCCCTGAAAGCATGGGGAAAAAAAATTATGCTATGAACTTTGTAGAATCACCAAAAAGTAAAAACTATATTGCCAAAGTACGTACCACAAATGTATGTTCCTGCTCAGCTTAATTCCCAGGGGTTTTACCACTTCAGATTAAAAAAAAAAAAAAAAAAGGTTTAATAATTGCATGCTCTACTCTTGGTTTGCAAAGCCACATTTGATATAGAATGTTTCTTAACTACTTGATTAAAAAATCAAAATTATATGTATTATGTTAAAAAAAATTATACAGTTCACAATGCTGAGACATTTTCATTTAAAATAACTATCATTGTTGCGGTGAGCCAAGATCATGCCATTATACTACATACTGGGCAACAAGAGCAAAACTCTGTCTCAGACAAAAAAAAAATAAAAACTACCATTAATATACTAATATTGTATAATAATTTAACAATGGTAGGCAAGGATTTTATGACTCTATTAAAAAACGTTTAAATCTCAGATGTCATACCATGGTCAGCTCCAAGAAAGAAGCACTCAGGAAGCATAGTAGGATGCCTGGGGTCTACCTCTATATTTATGGAAACATTATTCCCTGGAATGAAACAAAATTAAATCTTTTAGAAGTAGAACAGCTCATCAAACAAGCCAATAAAAAATAAAGAGGTGTTGGTCTGGCTACCTATTTCACTGTATACCCATGGAAAGATTAACCAAATGTTTTGTAGTTTTTTGTAATGGTAAATATTATAATTTAACCAAAAGAAGTAATGTTGATATGATTATCATTAAAGGGATCTTAAATTTCAGCCAATCAACAAATTGATATATTTAATGAGATTGCAATTCTGGTCAACTGTATTTAAGTTTAAATAAAAATGTTCTGTGGAGTGATAAAAGTCTTTAATATCAAAACTATCACAAGTCACATGTTGAAGAAATAATTATCTAAATTACTTTTCATGGCTTTCTTAAAAAAGTTTACATTTCATAGAACTATGGCCAAATGTAAAAAGACCAGCAATACAGTAAATGGTAACAACAAACATTAAAGATTCAAGTTTTATAAAAATTTATAAAAGCATTTTCTGAATTATTTTGCTGCATGTGAAACTCTCCCTTATAATTTAACAAAATATTTCATTCACATTGGCAACTGTTCATTAATAACCAAAACAATAAGTAACTTAATTTCGTAAGACCTAAGAAAACTGGCACTAGATTATTTTATAAATTTTAACTGTACTGGACTACAGCATAAGTTTCAGAAATTTTACTTCTATTTTTTGAAGGTACATAGTGTAATTGCTTAAGATCAATTTGGATTTCATTTTCATGGTAAAAAATGTCTTGATAAATTCTATACAGTAAAATAAGCCTTTCACTGAGGCTGGCATCAACATAAATGCAATTATTGCACATCTGGCAAAAAGAGGTCATTAATGGAAAAAAATGACTAGCCATTCAATGAGAAAATAAAATACAAAAAGTTATAATTTCATTTGGTAACACGTTATTTACTATGAACATAAATCTCTTATTAGCCCTCAACACTGTCATCTAGTAATGGCTCCAGACAGTATTTTCATTTAATATGGGCATATTAACTAATTTTTCCATTCATTGTTCAAAACTGAGTCTTAAGAAGGCAAATCATGCCTGGAGGAGAAAAAAGAAGCTAACAGGTAAATAGGGAATGAATTAAAAACTAGGCGATTTATGCTGAATGAGAAATATATTTAATCATAACCTGATAATTATTTTAATGGGGCCACAAAAAAATGAATAACTACATTTCTCTGAAGAAAATATTTTCATTCTTAGTATCTACTTGTTCACAAATATAGCATAATTTGGTTAATTATTCCAAATTAAATATGGTTAAGACTTTTTGAAACCAGGAAAGTAACAATACTATTTGTAGAACTGCTGTACAAGTATACTTTCTTCTCATAATACCATGCATGTCACATTATCCCCGTAGATAATCTATATTATACCTAGGTATAAAGTATAAAAATTGCTCACTAACTTGGATGTGATTCACATTAGAATTTCAAAATACCCTTGAACAACGTATCTATTTATCAAAAAAGAAAGAAATGGTTATCTTAAAACTAGCTACGGTATTTCATGTGAGCTTAAACATAGTTTATCTAAAATCTTAAGAAGCTGAACTCTGTGACTTTATGTTTTGCTTGCTTATAAAGAAAATACATAACCATTTTATAGTCAAGAGAATATGATAACATTGCACAAGTATTTATGATTATACCATATCTCTCTCATAAATTTCATGTATTTGTAGGGAAGAAAATACGTAAAACTACAAATTCTTTCCAGTGGCATGGTCTACTGCAAGTTCTTTTATCTTCCTCTGTATTTCTAACAGAAAATATTCCCAGATCTGAGCACATTAATCTTAGAAGATTCTAAGTTTCACAAATGAAGACTTCATTATTCTAACACTTTTCTTGTTCTAAGTAACGTAAATTTTGAATTACCTGTTCCACGATTTCTGTGCTAATTAACAGCTAATTAAACACTACTCCTGAATGTTACCTCCATTGGATCATCACCTTTTATAATGAAACACCCCAGTATTTCTTTTCACCTAAAATATTTACATTTAAACATGTTGCAAAAAAAAAAAAAAGTTCATACTTTTTTAAGTATGAGCTTAAGTAAGTATTTTAATTTTCTTAATAATTAAGAAAATTTTAATAGTTGACTTCATATAAAAAGTCTGAGTCCAACTGTCATTGTTAGGTTTATTTTCATAAGTAATACAAAATAAACACCTAAAAACAAGCCTTTATTCCTCTTTGTCCCTACCTAATGCAATTCTGCGTGCTGTTGCACACCGTGGAGGTTTTTCTGGCTCAAGTACCCAGGTCTTCTCATCGATTTCATCCATAACATCCCAGAATGCCTTTAGTGATTCTATTGCTGCCAAAAACTGACTATAAATGCTTATTAAGGAGCTCTGTAAAAAAATGAAAGTTGAATAAGTTATATGGCACTCTACCAATAGCAGATATTTTACTTAAAATACACTCAATTTAAAAATTTTAAGCTTTGCTTCATTTTAGCTACAAAGTAGACTCCAGTAAACAGGAGTCAACTCTCCCTGCTTCACATCTCTTTCTATAGTGTTAACATGATTATTTTTTATTGACAGTATACTATACACCTGAGAAAGAATAGTTTTTTAAAAAATCAATTATTTTTATTATAAAGCTTGATATACTACATGTATGGAATAGTAATGAGTACTACAAGATGTATGTACACACAACTTTAATAAATATTAATGTACACGATATAGCTAACATTGGACCTGTACAAAGTGTCTATACAATTTTAGTATGAAAATCTTAATTTCATGTTTGCTGCAGCAAATCAAGTTAAATGCAGTGCTATTTGTAATTTAGTGAGATTATCTTTAAATATTATTAAAAACGTTGGAGACCTAATCAGGCAAAGAGTATGAAAAGGTGTTACACAATTTTAAAGAATTAGAAGGTACAAACGATGTTTTTACACATTTAACTAATTTTAGCCAATCTCTAAATTCAGCATTTCATATTTGAATCCTCTCTATAGGAATTAGCTTAAATATAGTTTCACTAAATTTTAAATAATGTCATCACTGACTTTAAAACAATTTTAAACAAAAGAGTTTCTCATAAAACAATGTGATATGTTTAAAAGATACAACTGCTTACTAAATACTTTTGATATAAAATCAATCAAAATAGTTTAATAAGAATTCAGGGTTTAGTTATTGTTTCAAGTAAGCAAAATGTAAAGTCACATACTACAAATGTTTTCAATCTGAAATAACAGGCCATACCAATAATTTAAGAATATGATACACCCTAAGATGAAAAGAAACTAGCCACTTCCTTAAACATGTATTTTATACCTAATACTTAAGGAAAACCCATCCCATTTTGTCATTTCAGTCAAGGTTTACTCTTGGATGAATTCATGGCTCAGTTCCACTGAGCTGGATTCAACTGTCCTAACCTTCTACACATATTAAAAAAAAGTGGGCCAGGTGCAGTGGCTCACGCCTGTAATCCCAGCACTCTGGGAGGCTGAGGTGGGCAGATCACAAGGTCAAGAGATAGTCTTAGACCATCCTTGCCAATAAGGTGAAACCTTGCCTCTACTAAAAATACAAAAATTAGCTGGGCGTGGTGGTGCACGCCTACAGTCCCAGCTACTTGGGAGAATGAGGCAGGAGAATCACCTGAACCTGGGAGGCAGAGGTTGCAGTGAGCCAAGATCGCGCCACTGCACTCCAGCCTGGTGAGAGAGCTAGACCCCGTCTCAAAAAAAAAAAAAAAATTGGTGTGAAGTAGGAATTAGAGCCTAATACCTGAAAAATAACCTTTGAGGATATTGACGGTATAATGTCTACTCTCTTCTGTTATGCTTTATTTATCTAAAAGTTTAGATGACAGAATCCAGAAATCAGAAAATTAAACTCCCAAGAAGCTAGTTTTAAAATCAGTACAATAGTGCATCTCTGTCTCTCCTTTCTCTCTCTCTCCGTTTCTACATATGTATTTAAAATCCGTAACTACCTATTCCTTTGTACACCCAAGAAAAGGTTAACTCCCCCGCCAAAAAAAGGTTACAAAATATTTTCACAGTGACATCTTTTATTTATTTCCAATGGCATTATCCATTTCTCTTATGCACAACTGCAAATAAAATCCTAATTGCATTTTGAACAGAAAAAATACATTTTAATTAAGAAAACAGCCAAAACAAAACATCCCTGGAACTAGAAGTTACTTGGTAATTACAGAAAAAGTGAATTTTAAACCCTAAAAGTCATTATATGATTTTACTAGCTAGCCATCTGAGGTAGATACACTAAACAGTATTTTTACATTCCAGATGGGGAAAAGAAAGACCAAAAATTTAACAAGTTCGACACAGAAACACTTCTCTTAGTGATTTCAATGAACTTAAGGGATAGACATCAAAACTATTATATCAGTAAGCTATGCGATTAACTAATAGTTTTTTCTCAAACTGCTTATTTTGTCCATTAAATCACTAAAAACCCTTATTTTGAATTTTTTCCCCAAGTTGAAAAAAAATACATTATTTCTAAATATTACCAATGGAATTAAATACTTTATATACAGCACCACAAATACCAAGGAATAATATGGCCAAAATTAAAATCAAAATTCAGTAAGTATCTTGCAGGGAGATGAGTTCTCTAAAAAATATTTTTAAAAATAAAAATAGCCAACATTCTCAGTGGCTGGCAAGATGGCCAAATAGGAGCAGCTCCGACCTGCAGCTCCCAGCGAGATCAAGGCAGAAGGCAGGTGATTTCTGCATTTCCAACCAAGGTACCCAGCTCATCTCACTGGGACTGGTTAGACAGTGGGTGCAGCCCACAGAGGGCAAGCTGAAGCAGGGTGGGGCGTCGCCTCACCTGGGAAGCGCAAGGGGTTGGGGAGCTCCCTCCCCTAGCCAAGAGAAGCCATGAGGGACTGTGCCATGAGGAATGGTGCACTCTGGCCCAGATATGCTTTTCCCACGGTCTTCACAACCCACAGACAAGGACATTCCCTCCAGTGCCAACGCTAGCGGGGCCCTGGGTTTCAAGCACAAAACTGGGTGGTTGTTTGGGCAGACATTGAGCTAGCTACAGGAGTTTTTTTATACCCCAGTGGCGCCCAGAACACCACCAAGACAAAACCGTTCACTCCCCTAGAAAGGGGGCTGATGCCAGGGTGCCAAGTGGTCTATCTCAGTGGATCCCATCCCACGAAGCCCAGCAAGGTAAATTCCACTGGCTTGAAATTCTTGCTGCCAGCACAGCAGTCTGAAGTAGACCTGGGACACTCAAGCTTGGTGGGGAAAGGGGCATCCACCATTATTGAGGCTTGAGTACATGGTCGACCCCTCACAGTGTAAACAATACCACCAGGAAGTTCGAGCTGGGCAGAGCTCACTGCAGCTCAGCAAAGCCTCTGTAGCCAGACTGCCTCACCAGATTCCTCCTCTTTGGGCAGGGCACCTCTGCAAGAACGGCAGCAGCCAAGTCAGGGGCTTATACATAAAACTTCCATCTCCCTGGGACAGAGCACCTGAGGAAAGGGGTGGCTGTGGGCACAGCTTCAGCAGACTTAAATGTTTCTGCCTGCTGGCTCTGAAGAGAACAGCGGATCTCCCAGCACAGCATTCAAGCTCTGCTAAGGGACAGACTGCCTCCTCAAGCAGGGGTCAAAAGACACCTCATACAGGAGAGCTCCAGCTGGCATCTGGAGGGTGCCCCTCTGGGACGAAGCTTCCAGAGGAAGGAACAAGCAACAATCTTTGCTGTCCTGCATTCTCCGCTGGTGATACCGAGGCAAACGGGGTCTGGAGTGAACCTCCAGCAAACTCCAGCAGACCTGTAGCAGAGGGGTCCATTAGAAGGAAAACTAACAAACAGAAAGCAACAGCATCAACAACAACAAAAAGAACATCCACACCAAAACCCCATATGAAGGTAACCAACATGAAAGACCAAAGGTAGATAAATCCACGAAGATGAGGAAAAACCGCACAAAAAGGCTCAAAATTCCAAAAACCAGAACACCTCTTCTCCTCCAACGGATCACAACTCCTTGCCAGCAAGGGAACAAAACTGAACAGAGAATGAATTTGACGAATTGACAGAAGTAGGCTTCGGAAGGTGGGTAATGACAAAATCCTCTGAGCTAAAGGAGCATGTTCTAACCCAATGCAAGAACCTTGAACAAATAGACTGATAACAAGTTCTGAAATTGAGGCAGTATTTAATAGCCTCAAATAGCCTCGAAAAAAGGTTAGTGGAATTGCTAACTAAAATAACCAGGTTAGAGAAGAACATAAATGACCTGATGGAGCTGAAAAACACAGCACGAGAACTTCGTGAAGCATACACAAGTATCAACTGCCAAATCAATCAAGCAGAAGAAAGGATATCAGAGACTGAAGATCAACTTAATAAAATAAAATGTGAAGACAAGATTAGAGAAAAAAGAATAAAAGGAAATGAACAAACCCTCCAAGAAATATGGGACTATATGAAAAGACCAAACCTATATTTGATTGGTGTGCCTGAAAGTGATGGGGAGAGTGGAACCAAGTTGGAAAACACTCTTCAGGATGTTATCCAGGAGAGCTTCCCCAACCTAGCAAGGCAGGCCAACATTCCAATTCAGGAAATACAGAGACCACCACAAAGATACTCCTTGAGAAGAGCAACCACAAGACACATAATGGTCAGATTCATCAAGGTTGAAATGAAGGAAAAAATGTTAAGGGCAGCCAGAGAGAAAGGTTGGGTTACCCACAAAGGGAAGCCCATCAGACTAACAGCTGATCTCTCTGCAAAAACCCTACAAGTCAGAAGAGAGTGGGGGCCAATATTCAACATTCTGAAAGAAGAGAATTTTCAACCCAGAATTTCATATCCAGCCAAACTAAGCTTCATGAGCGAAGGAGAAATAAAATCCTTTACAAACAAGCAAATCCTGAGAGATTTTGTCACCACCAGGCCTGCCTTACAAGAGCTCCTGAAGGATGTGCTAAATATGGAAAGGAAAAACCAGTACCAGCCACTGCAAAAACATACAAAAATGAAAAGATCATCGATACTATGAAGATACTGCATCAATTAACGGACAAAATAATGAGCTAGCATTATAATGACAGGATCAAATTCACACATAACAATATTAACCTGAAATGTAAACCGGCTAAATACCCCAATTAAAAGACACAGACTGGCAAAATGGATAAACAGTGAAGACCCACTGCTGTGCTGTATTCAGGAGATCCATGTCACGTGCAAAGACACAACAGACTCAAAATAAAGGGATGGAGGAATATTTACCAAGCAAAAAAAAAAAAAAAAAAAAAAAAAAAAGCAGGGTTTGCAATACTAGTATCTGATAAAACACACTTTAAACCAGCAAAGATCAAAAGAGACTAAGAAGGGCATTACATAATGGTAAAGCAATCAACGCAACAAGAAGAGCTAACTATCCTGAATGTATATGCACCCAATACAGGAGCACCCAGATTCATAAAGTTCTTAGAGACCTACAAAGAGACTTAGACTCACACACAATAATAGTGGGAGACTTTAACACCCCCACTGTCAATATTAGACAGATGAACGAGACAGAAAATTAAAAAGGATATTCAGGACTTGAACTCAACTCTGGACCAAGCAGATCTAATAGACATCTACACAACTCTCCACCCAAATCAACAAAATATACATTCTTCTCAGCACCAAATCGCACTTATTTTAAAACTGACCACAAAATTGGAAGTAAAACACTCTTCAGCAAATGCAAAAGAATGGAAATCATAACAGTCTCTCAGACCACAGTGTAATCAAATTAGAACTCAGGATTAAGAAACTCACTCAAAACCGCACAACTACATAGAAACTGAACAACCTGCTCCTGAATGACTACTGGGTAAATAACAAAATTAAGGCAGAAATAAGTAAGTTCTTCGAAACCAATGAGAACAAAGACACAACGTACCAGAATCTCTGGGACACAGCCAAAGCAGTGTTTAGAGAGAAATTTATAACAAAATGCCCACAGGGGAAAGCAGAAAAGATCTAAAATTGACACCCTAACATCACAATTAAAAGAACTAGAGAAGCAAGAGCAAACAAATTCAAAAGCTAGCAGAAGACAAGAAATAACTAAGATCAGAGCAGAACCAAAAGGAGATAGAGACACGAAAAACCCTTCAAAAAAATTAATGAAACCAGGAGCTGGTTTTTTGAAAAGATTAACAAAATAGACCACTAGCCAGACTAATAAAGAAGAGAGAAGAATCAAACAGATACAATTAAAAAAAATGATAAAGGGGGATATCACCACTGATCCCAGAGAAATACAAACCTCCTATAGAATACTATAAACACCTCTACACAAATAAACTAGAAAATCTAGAAGAAATGGAAAAATTCCTGGACACGTACACCCTCCCAAGACTAAATCAGGAAGAAGTCAAATCCCTGAATTGATCGATAACAGGTTCTGAAATTGAAGCAGTATTTAATAGCCAACCAACCAAAAAAAGCCCAGGATCAGACAGATTCACAGTCAAATTCTACCAGAGGTACAAAGAGGAGCTGGTACCTTTCCTTCTGAAACTATTTCAAACAGAAAAAGGACTCCTCCCTAACTCATTTTATGAGGACTGCGTCACCCTGACACCAAAACCTGGCACAGGAACAACAAAAAAAGAAAATTTCAAGCCAATATCCCTGAACATCAACAATGCGAAAGACCTCAATAAAATACTGGCAAACCTAATCTAGCAGCACATCAAAAAGCTTATCTACCACGATCAAGCTGGCTTCATCCCTGGAATTCAAGGCTGGTTCAACATAAGCACATCAATAAATGTAACCCATCACATAAACAGAACCAAAGACAAAAACCACAGGATTATCTCAATAGATGCAGAAAAGGCCTTCGATAAAATTCAACAACACTTCATGCTAAAAACTCTCAATAAATTAGGTATTAATGGAACGTATCTCAAAATAGTAACAGCTATTTATGACAAACCCACAGCCAATATCATACTGAATGGGCAAAAGCTGGAAGCATTCCCTTTGAAAACCAGCACAAGACAAGGATGCTCTCTCTTACCACTCCTATTCAACACAGTATTGGAAGTTCTAGCCAAGGCAATCAGGCAAGAGAAAGAAATAAAAGGTATTCAAGTAAGAAGAGAGGAAGTCAAATTGTCTCTGTTTGCAGATGACATGATTGTATATTTAGAAAACCCCATCGTCTCAGCCCAAAATCTCCTTAAGCTGATAAGCAACTTCAGCAAGGTCTCAGGATACAAAATCAATGTGCAAAAATCACAAGCATTCCCATACACATTAACAGAGAGCCAAATCATGAGTGAACTCCCATTCACAATTTCTACATAGAGAATAAAATACCTAGGAATACAACTTACAAGGGATGTGAAGGGCCTCTTCAAAGAGAACTACAAACCACTGCTCAAGGAAATAAGAAGACACAAACAAATGGAAAAACATCCCATACTCATGGATAGGAAGAATCAATATCGTGAAAATGGCCACACTGCCCAAAGTAATTTATAGATTCAATGCTATCCCTATCAATCTACCACTGGCTTTCTTCACAGAATTAGAAAAAAACTACTTTACATTTCATATGGAACCAGTAAAGAGCCCATATAGCCAAGACAATCCTAAGCAAAAAGAACAAAGCTGGAGGTATCATGCTACCTGACTTCAAACTATACTACAAGGCTACAGTAACCAAAACAGCATGGTACTGGTACCAAAACAGATATATAGACCAATGGAACAGAACAGAGGCCTCAGAAGTAATGCCACACATCTACAACCATCTGATCTTTGACAAATCTGACAAAACCAAGCAATGGAGAAAGGATTCCTATTTATTAAATGGTGTTGGCAAAACTGGCTAGCCATATGCAGAAAACTGAAACTGGACCCCTTCCTTACACCTTATGCAAAAATTAACTCAAGCTGGATTGAAGACTTAAACGTAAGACCTAAAATCATAAAAATCCTAGAAGAAAACCTAGGCAATACATTGGCATGGGCAAAGACTTTATGACTAAAACACCAAAAGCAATGGCAACAAAAATTGACAAATGGGATCTAATTAAACTAAACAGCTTCTGCACAGCAAAAAAAACTATCATTAGAGTGAACAGGTAATCTACATAATGGGAGAATATTTCTGCAATCTATCCATCTGACAAAGGGCTAATATCCAGAATCTATAAGCAACTTAAACAAATTTACAAGAAAAAAACAACTCCATCTAAAAGTGGGTAAAGGATATGAACAGACACTTCTCAAAAGTGTCCAACAAACATATGAAAAAAAGCTCACCATCACTGGTCATTGGAAAAATGCAAATCAAAACCACAATGAGATACCATCACATGCCAGTTAGAATGGTGATTATTAAAAAGTCAGGAAACAACAGATGCTGAAGAGGATGTGGAGAAACAGGAACGCTTTTACACTGTTGGTGGAAGGGTAAATTAGTTCAACCATTGTGGAAGACAGTGTGGCTATTCCTCAAGGATCTACAACCAGAAATACCGTTTGATCCAGCAATCTCATCATGGGGTATGTACCCAAAGGATTATAAATGATGTTACTATAAAGACATGCACACACATGTTCATTCCAGCACTATTCACAATAGCAAAGACTTGAAACCCACCCAAATGCCCATCAGTGATAGACTGGAAAAGAAAATGTGGCACATATACCCCACGGAATACTATGCAGCCATAAAAAAGGGTGAGTTCATGTCCTTTGCAGGGACACGGATGAAGCTAGAAACCATCATTCTCAGCCAACTAACACAGGAACAGAAAACCAAACACCGCATGTTCTTACTCATAAGTTGGAGTTGAACAATGAGAACACATGGACACAGGGAGGGAAACATCACACACCGGGGCCTGTCGGGGGGTGGGGGACTAGGGGAGGGATAGTATTAGGAGAAATACCTAATGTAGATGACGGGTTGATAGATGCAGCAAACCACCATGGCATGTGTATACCTATGTAACAAACCTGCACATTCCCCACATGTATCCCAGAACTTAAAGTATAATTAAAAAAAAAAATACAATACAAATAGCCATCTTCTCATTTTTTAACATAAGCAGTCTCACATCTCACCAGAGCTACTGTGCCATTGTTTAAAGGGTTTTTTTTTTTTTGCCCATTTGTAAAGTGCAAAGTAATCAAAAAAGATATCGAAACTTTTCAGAAAAAAAAAGTGAGAGTACTAGTATTAATGAGATAACATTAAAATAGTAAATGTTAATAAGGATGCAAAGCAACTGAACTCTCATATACTGTCAGTGGGCATGTAAATGGCACAACTGTTTTGAAAAGATTTGGCAATTTCTTTAAGAATTAAATATATTCCTACCTTATAACCTGGCAATTCCACTCCAAAAAAAGTGAAAAGATATATCCATAAAAATACCGTTACCAGAATGCTCATAGCAGCTACATTCATAAGCACCAAAAACTGGTAACAGTCCAGATGTCTGTCAACAGGCGAAAGGATAAACAAACCTCAATATATTCATGCAATGGACTACTACTCAGGAATAAAAAGGAATGAACTATTGATCCATGTCACAACATGGATAAATTTCAGAAATTGATGGGTAAAATAAGCCTATGTAGGAAAGAGTACATACTGAATGCCTCTGTTTATAATATCTGGAATAGGCATAACTAAACTTAGACGGAAATCAATCAACATAATGGGGATTTACTAGGACGGGACAAAACCCTGTGATGATAATGTTTTGCATCTTGACTGTGGATTGCACTGGTGTATCCATTTACTGGAACTTACAGAACACTTAACATTTATGCACTTTACTGTTTTTTATGCACTTTCCAAATTTTACAAAGAACTGAACTCTAGTTAAATGTATGCATGCTGATGACATATTTTAAAGAAAGTATTCAGATACCTGCAAGTTACTTTGGATAGAACTAAAAATGGCTGGATTTATGGGTGGAAGAAAGGATGAAAAAATGGAAAACATATGATAAACGAAATATAGCAACAATTAACTATAAAATTTAGATGGTGGATATATGGGTATTCACCATAAACTTTTCCAATGTTTCTTGTACGTCAGAAAATTTGTAATAAAACATTGGAGGGGGGAATGAATCTCAAAATATTAAATAAATGATATAAATTATGTGTGAGTTACTTGTTATAACTGAGAAAGTTGACCCAAATTATTATTTCTGGATTAGGATATAGACTAATTTGCTTCATTTTAAAAAATATTTAATAACTGGCCTTTTAAAATTAATCTTCAAATCTATACATTTAAATAANATGTATGCATGCTGATGACATATTTTAAAGAAAGTATTCAGATACCTGCAAGTTACTTTGGATAGAACTAAAAATGGCTGGATTTATGGGTGGAAGAAAGGATGAAAAAATGGAAAAACATATGATAAACGAAATATAGCAACAATTAACTATAAAATTTAGATGGTGGATATATGGGTATTCACCATAAACTTTTCCAATGTTTCTTGTACGTCAGAAAATTTGTAATAAAACATTGGAGGGGGGAATGAATCTCAAAAATATTAAATAAATGATATAAATTATGTGTGAGTTACTTGTTATAACTGAGAAAGTTGACCCAAATTATTATTTCTGGATTAGGATATAGACTAATTTGCTTCATTTTAAAAAATATTTAATAACTGGCCTTTTAAAATTAATCTGCAAATCTATACATTTAAATAATATATTTAAAACCCTCTCTAAAACACACAAATATGTCTTCTCAGAAAAAAAGCTCACTATATAAGACAGATTATAATCTTTGAAATGTCTATGATAAGCATTCTGAACCACAGGAATCTTAAACAGGTTAAAAAAAATACATCTTACCTTCTAAGTAAAATTTAGCATTTCCTTCAACTATGGATGTAGATAAGAAACCACAGAAATATTATCAGTAACTGTAACTTTCTCCACAATAAAAATCATACTGGAATCACCTAAGGAACTTAAATATTAATATACAAATTCTATTCTACCCATTCCTTTTTAATTGATGTTAGCTCAATACAGCCTTTATATGGGGACTTCAAAAAGTTTCTCAAGTGATTCTAATGTGCAGATAAGGTTAAAAACCACTAGTGAAAGAATGAAGAATAGCCATGCTTGTTTCAGTCCAACTATTACCAGAGTCATACTTCCATACAATTCCCAAAAGAAAGGCATCCTTAAGAACATTTTCATCATAACTTTGACTTTTGTTGTTAATGTTTAAAATAACATTCTATTTTATTCCTGTGATAAATTCTGGAATTTTTGAGGGGTATACAATAAATTTGTAAGAAATAAAACCCATTTTATACAACTAACCTATGGAAGAAACAGTTTTATCTTCAACTTAAAATAGTCAATTTGTAACCATATTTAACAAACTATATGGGTCAAGCATTGAATAATGCAAGTCCTCACTTACATCACATCAGGTTATACAAAATTAAGTAAACAAACACTACATAAATGAATGATATCCTACTACAACTCAATCCAGCAAATCTGAATAATGTGTCTACTGAGTGTTACAATCAACACTAGATACTGGTGATACTAAGAAAATAGAAAATGCAATAGAGTATGCTGATTAAGATCACAAACTACAGCCAAGTTAGTCTCATTCCTAGCTCTACCACTTAACATTAGTTGCATCTTTTCAGCAAGTTACTTACCACCCTTAGCATTTGTAATATGGAAATAGTGTTAATCCTCACAAGATCTGAGTGAGATAATGTAGATAAAATGCTAACTTCTTAGAGTAAATGTTTAAAAATTGGGAGCTATTATTATAAGACATATAGTACTCGTCCTAGAGAAGTTCACAGCCTAATGAAATAATAGCAAAATATCTGTACCATATCAGACAAAGGATTGATACCCTTTATATAAGGTTACTAAAAAATATTTTAAAAATAAATAATAGAAAAAATGAATGAAGACGTAATTCCCTAAAAAGTATATACATGATCAAATAAAAATATCCAAACTCTTAAGTTTAGATATTATTTCACAAATTGCAGAGCTTCAGAGTTAGAGGATGGTGAAAAAAAATTAAGTATATGGGTATAGGTCTGAATTCTCCAAAGTAGCTTTTCCTTCATTAACCAAGATAGCTTAATCCCATGGTTTGGCTTCTCTCTTACAGCACTCCCTTTATTAGTTACTGCTTTTATTACCAAACCTCAGTGAAGAGGTCAGCATTTTGTAGGTCCTATGGAATCTTTATCCATGCTCTTAATCCATTCCAGAATAATCAAGAGTGGTTTTGTTCTCACTCTGCTTCAGTGATTTTAATCTAATCTTTTACTGGTCCCCAGTTAGTGTGGTTACATTTTAAAAATCCTCTTTTATGACAATGACAATTTTTTATTCTCTTCTTTGTACTTTTCCATATTTCCTATAACATTTTTATAATCCTAGAAAAGCACACATAGAAATAAAAATAAGTGATCTGTTATCCATCCTTTCATTTCCTCATGCTCACAGTATAGCAGAAAGTACATTAAAGTTGATTCAGTGAAATTAACGTTTTAGCCATGTACGGGACTATGTTGGCTTCTCCGATATAAAGTTAAAAGTACCCAGTTTGCAAGGAAATCACAGCTCTCATATTGATGGTAACAAGGTATTTGATCTTAAGCAAGACATACTCAGCCTCTCTAAGCTTTAACATTGCACCTATAATTGTGGATGGTACAGTAGACAACTTCTAAGGTAACTTCTAAGGTGACTTCCAGGCATAAAAGTCAAGAATTCTAAATATACCTGTTTGAAAATCCATGAAGTAGGTATTGCTTTCCCCTTAAAAGTACCGAGATTCCCTTTCAAGATGCCAATTATTACAATGCAATCTCATTTATTACCAATTATTGTTTATAAAGGGATTTTAATAAATATGAATATATCCATTAAATATAAATGTCTATATGATTTAATATACAATAACAATTTACTTTGATCAAAATAATTTTCACATCAGAATCAAAAATCTTTTATATGAGAATCAAAATATTTAGATTACATTATACTTTATATCACTATGTATTTAAAGGAGAAATAAAAAATGCATTATAAATCTACCATTAATGCCTAAAATATAGGAGAAAAATTGCAACAGTCAAAAAACTCTTGAGTTTTGGAATAGGTTTTGAACCATAAATTCTTAACAGGAATAGCAAAACAACTGTATAGCTTAAACACAGTTGAAGATCCAAAAATTACACCCAGAACTTCAGATCTGCTAATCAAAGGAAAATGCCATCTGTTTTGTGCATGCATACAATAATAAGAATAAGGAAATGAAGAATAAAAATATAAGAGAAAAAATTAAAGACAACAGAAATTAGCAACAGAAAACAATCGTTAAACATACATACATACGCTGCATGCCCCAAAAGCAGTAACTGTCTTACAGAGAAGAAAAGTATCCTAGAAATCAAGATAATGCAGAAGCCTCTCAGCTAAGACTTATCATGGTATGAGAAGGAAAAGAACATGATTCTCAGCACCATCTTGTCCTTAAAAAGTCCCCCAAAAGGGAAGGAAACACCGTGAGAAAGTTAGGAAACATAAAACAAGGTGAGAATAAATAACAGCCAAGTACATTCTACTTCACCTTCCACAAAAGGTCTGCAGCAAAGGTCCATGCTGACGGCACACCAACCCACCACAGACTTTTAAAAAATCTATTTGTTGGTCTACCTTAACGTGGGGTAGGACTGTAGGAGAAAAAAGAGGCACAGGCCAAAAGAGAAACTAGAAAACTACCTCTATAATACTATATGCAGAAGGAGCACAGAAGCTAAGTTTAATGGTGAAATATTCCCTGATATGGAGTCTAATCTTCCTATGGTGAAAAACCAAAGGTCAAAAGAATAAAAAAAAGAATCTTAAGGAAAAAATAGACATCTCCACGATTTGAAAAGAGCAGGCATAAAGATATTAAGAGATCAATCCAATATAAGTTCTCCTAAGGCACTTAATGAAATTCTCTGCACCTAAATCAGAATTACCTGAACTGTTCTGTATAAGGGCTCATCCGTGAAAAGATCTGTGTTTGGGATCTCTGTGTTAATGCACCTGAAAGTTTCCGAACACACATACTGAAAAGATTTCTGAACAAACCACCCAACCAGCATATCTGACATTTAAACCTTGAGATCATGAACCATGAGAAAGTTACTCCATTCAAAGGTCACCAAATCATGACCTTACAAAAAAACTAAATGGCTTATTCTACTTCCTGAATAGTCTTATAACACTGAAGCACCATCACTTGCTTTTGGCAATTCTTGCCAATTTTTATACTGGAAGTTATAAATGAGTCAAAGACCCCGATAATTAAGCAGGGTAAGGACAGGGTTGGTTATTCTTGCTCATGTTTAATAAATGAAATAAACCACGCAAAAAGTGGGTATCATTATTCTAAAGTCTTAAAATGTATCTCATTTTAAAACTATTGCTTAAGAAGCACAAGTCAATGAATAAGGAGATAAACAAAAATTTTATTAGTTCCATGACTAGGGAATGTAATTTTAGTGAAGGAATCAGTAGTTTGGCTTGTACAGTGTTATTTTCTACTGCCGAATTACTTGTACGCTTAGGTCTAAACACTTTAAAAAAACGTATTAGTACCTATCACTGAAATATTGAGAAACACTTTTCTTACATTCTACAAACTAGGTACAAGTGCAGCTAAGAAGTCAGTGCCTATTACCCACTGTTAGTTACATAGAAGTCACAGAAAAATTTTCAAATAGTGACAAGTCAAAGGAAGCCGACAGCAACTGTGAAGAAGATTACAATTTTCTAGAGGCAAGGAAATAATTTGAGAGAAGCCTAGTGCAGCCTTTGATTTATAAATTGATTTTAAAGAAGGCCTGCCAAGTTATACTGCTTAGGAGGTCATATATAATTGCAGAGGTTTTGTTCAATCTTGAAAAATACATCAAATAATCAAAAAGCAAACATCAGAATTTTCCTTAAGAAGGTAAATTTCTGGGCCATAAGTATGCCTGGTATATTTGGACCCTTGTCCTACATATCTTCATCTGTAGCATATAACAATGACAACTGGCCGAAGCTTGAAATTTCCCCAGAAAGCAAAGCCAGAGACAAGGACATGTATCGGGAAAATTTATTGGAAGTGAACTCAGGGAATGAAGAGTGGGAACTGGAGTGAAACACAGGAGGGAACGCAAAATAAGGATGCGCTTTCAAGCTGGTTATTGTAGTCGATGGTAGCTCTGTAAGAAGCTGTAGAGAAAGTTCCTCAGAATTCCTGTCCAAGAACCAGAATGCAAGAGCATTTTTTTCTGGCTTCCACACCACTGGCTGAATTGCCCTAATGGGGATTCAGTCTCTCACACTTACAGGTGTGGATATGTATGTATGCCTAGTGGCTCCCACAGGCATCCTTGGTCTTAGCATTAGAAAATCCCTGGGGCAAAAAGAAGTGAAGTGGAAGAACTGTGTGCATCTTTTCATCAACATAACACCACCATGAAGCTGACTGAAGCAATGTGGTTGAGTAAGAAATGTTGCAAAAATCAAAACCACAACGAGACACCATCTCACACCAGTTAGAATGGCAATCATTAAAAAGTCAGGAAACAACAGGTGCTGGAGAGGACATAGAGAAACAGGAACACTTTTACACTGTTGGTGGGAGTGTAAACTAGTTCAGCCATTGTGGAAGACAGTAAGGCAATTCCTCAAGGATCTAGAACTAGAAATACCATTTGACCCAGCCATCCCATTACTGGGTATATACCCAAAGGATTCTAAATTATGCTACTATAAAGACACATGCATATGTATGTTTACTGCTGCACTATTCACAATAGCAAAGACTTGCAACCAACCTAAATGTCCATCAATGATAGACTGGATTAAGAAAATGTGGCACATATACACCGTGGATTACTATGCAGCCATAAAAAAGGG
Source organism: Rhinopithecus bieti (assembly GCF_001698545.2). Taxonomy (NCBI): domain Eukaryota; kingdom Metazoa; phylum Chordata; class Mammalia; order Primates; family Cercopithecidae; genus Rhinopithecus; species Rhinopithecus bieti. The sequence continues at coordinate 3,671,880 of NW_016813906.1, read as the reverse complement.
ATTAGTTCATGTCCTTTGTAGGGACATGGATGAAGTTGTAAACTATCATTCTCAGCAAATTATCACAAGAACAGAAAACCAAACACTGCATGTTCTCATTCACAGGTGGAATTTGAACAATGAGAATACCTGGACAGAGGGCAGGAAACATCACACACCAGGGCCTGTCATGGGGTTGGGGGGGGAGGGATAGTATTAGGAGAAATACCTAAATGCAAATGACGAGTTAATGGGTGCAGCAAACCAACATGGCACATGTATACATATGTAACAAACCTGCACGTTGTGCACATGTACCCTAAAACTTAAAAGTATAATAATTAAAAAAAAAAAAAGTGTTGCAAAGAAAGTGAAGATGAAAGCAAGAATTACCTGATTCCTAGGCAAAAATAGACAAGCAACTGACGTAAGTTCAATTCTCTAAGAGCTAAGTAAACATATTTTGAAAACTTTTTTCACATGAAATAAATTTATATACAGCTTCAATGGTAGTGAAAGTGTTATCCTTGAAAAATGTAGAATGTGTGTACATAAACAATGTCCATTTTGAGTTTTATTATTGAGCTTTGAGAGTTCTTTATATATTCTAAATACATCAGATATATGATTTGCAAACATTGTCTAATCTAGCTTCTAATTTCTCTTAAGAGTGTCTTTCAAGAACAGAAATTTTTAATTTTGATGAAGAACAATTTATCAATTTGTTCTTTTTTGGACCTTGCATTTGGTGTTATACTAAGAAATATCTGCCTAGCCTAGAGTTACAAATGCTTTTTCCTGTGTTTCTTCTAGAAGCTTTATATTTAGGTTTTTATATTAAGTTTATAATTCATTATAAATTAATTTCTGTATATGGATCAATGAGTTCATTTTCACTTACAGATATCCAATTGTCTCAGCACCATGTGTTGAAAGACTGTCCTTCCTGCACTAAACTATCGTTGTACCATCGTTGAAAACAGCTGTTTGTATATGTATGGGTCTATTTCTGAATTCTCTGTTCCAGTGATCTACTTGTTTACTTTTATGAAAATACCAAATTATCCTGAAAAAAAGTAGATTTGTAAGTATTTAAATCAGGTTGTGTTAGTCTTCTCATTTTGTTCTTTTTCAGAGTTATTTTAACTATCATAACACCTTTGCAGCCTTTGCACATACATTTTGGAATAATTCTGTTAATTTCAGGATGTTTTGTTTTATTTTTTTTTTGGTTTTTTGTTTGTTAGTTTTTGAGATAGGGTCTCTCTCTGTCACACAGGCTGGAGTGCAGTGGCATGATCACAGCTCACTGCAACCTCGAGCTCCTGGGCTCAACTGATCCTCCCACCTCAGCCTCCTGAGTAGCTGGGGGACTACAGATGTGTTGCCCCCACACCCAGCTGATTTTTGTATTTTTTGCAGAGACGAGGTTTCACCATGTTGCCCAGATGTTCTCCAACTGTCGGGCTCAATCAATCCTCTAGTCTCAGCCGCCTAAAGTGTTGGGATTATGGCTGTGAGCCATTGCAACCAGCCATAATTTTGTCAATTTCTTAAATTAGAAAAAAAAAAAGAAAAAAGAGCTGTTGGGATTTTGATTGTGACTGCATTGACTCTTTAGATCAATTTGGAGAAAATTTTACTAGCCAAATTCTGAAAACAACCCATATGCCCATCAAAAGGTGAATGGCCAATATGTGGCACATCCATCAATACTCAGCAAAAAAAGAATGAACTATATTACATGCTACAACATGGTTGAATCTCCAAGTGATTATGCTAAGGAAAAAAAGACTGGCATAGAAAAGCACACAGAATTATATAAGATTCTATAAACTGCAAACAAATCAATGGTAGCATAAAGCAGATCAGTACTTGCCTAAGGCCCAGGGGGAAGGTTGGGAAGGACTAAAGGGAGGGACAACAATGGGGAAGGAGGTGACTGGGATATGATGGATATGTTTATTATCTTGATTGTGGTGACAATTTAATGGGTGTAGATATTTGTCAAAACTCAGCGAACTATACACTTTAAATACATTCAGTTTACTGTATGTCGATTACATCTCAATAAAGCTATTGAAAAAACCAGTCATTCTGATTTCTGAACAGTAATGGATCTACACAGCAGTAGATGTGTAGAAACTAACAGCTTCTCGTTAGTTTTCTCAACAATTAGGAACTTAAAAAACACAAAATAGTAACACTCCTCACAGTAATGGCAAAGAATGCAGAAAAGTTCATATACCCAACACTTAAAGAATAAAACTGTATTACTTCTATATGTATATATAGATATATAAATGTGTATATATTGGAGAAGGGGGAAAGATACATGTGGGAACTAAGATGTTAGCTATTTCCCCATAACTGTTATTAAATTATGTTAAGCAAGGAAAGCACTTAAGCAGAAAAGTATGAACACTGCCAATCTCAGAATGTAATGCTTATTATCTTTAAAAGCATTTTGTTACTTTCATAATACCTGAAGTGAAGTAATAATGTCAGTCACTTAACCAGATCTTAGAGTATAATATCTTCATCTTAAGTACTATTATTTCCAGTATTTTAATAATTTCCACACAGTGCCAGAATGTGATCTTTTGTGCTCTCATGACACTTAAATTAATAGCATAATTTTCTGGTACTTGCAACAGTTGCTTTCAATTCTGATTTTTTTTATAATTACTTGCAGATAAATCTTCTAATAATTCTTTTTTTTCTTTATCTTTGGCGATTCCAAAAGTATAAATAGAATAAGAGAATATTAAGAAATAAAGCTTTTTAAGAAATTTTAGTATTACTTGTAATATGTCTATCAGGTATCTTTAAAGAGGTGATAAATCTAAATATTCAGTTCATTTGAAGTTACTTACATGCTTCATTGATGTTTTCAACTCTTTCTACAGGTTTATCTGTAACTGAATTTGTTTGGTCAAATACTGTTACCCATCAAGCAATCCATAAAGAATATATCACCTCTTCTATACTTAAGTTATTTTGACTATAACTGATCACTGATCATTTAAAACATTTGCAAGTGTTTTTCATTCATGTGAAAAGGGTATCTGCTCACAGGACCAAATAAAACATAGTCACCTCATGTGTAGTCATCACAGAGTAACTGTAGCAATTCCACTTTTGAAAAGCGAAAAAAAGTTCCTCAAGCACATGTTGAAAATAAGTAGGTACTTTCAATCTTATCCTTAGCATCCTATATTGTGAACTATTCAAAACAAAAAAAAAAAAAAAAAAAAAAAAAAAAAAAGGCAAACCAAATTGGGGCCAAAAAAAAAAAAAAAAAAAAAGAAAAAAGACTAGCTTTTGTTCCAGTTAGGTTATACCCAAAAGGGTGTTACCATCCCTAAAGAAAAAAGTTAGCTATATCTAATTTTTCATCATTGTAAAATCAATGAAATAAAAAAAAAGATCATAAAAACCTTTACATCAGATAAGCTCAAAACTAACAGAAAGAATACCAGTTTGCTGCTAGCTGCCAATGTTATTCTTATAGCCAGAGCCAGGGAACTAACTGCTAACAGTGATATCATTTAATTAATTAATTAATTAATACTGTCTCAGTCTCTCTACTATTTACAAACTCCAATATTTTCCAACTCTGTATCTATCTAATAAATTGGTTGGGTTTCTAATATTCAACTTTTATCTTGGCACAAGATGAGGGGGAAATATTTTCTAGCTCTACGTATTAGCATTTCTAATACGTAGAGCTAGAAATGCTAGGAGGTCATATTTGAATTAACACTTTTTGTCACTGAAGTATCTATCATTTCTGTCTTCAACCTATTGGATCTTTATTCTTCAATGGCCATCTGTTTTTCAGAAATGAAGGTTTAAAACATATACACACATACATGCATCCACAAGCATATAAACACCCATATATTCCAAATTAGCCCCTGGATTATTAAAAAAAAAATTCAAATAGATATAGACATAGTGTATCAATTTGCCAGAGTCCCTGTCAGGAACAAAATATGAGAGAAAGAATGTTAATAAATTATACTCACATTAAAATAAACTTGCTTCACTGATACTACCTAAAATAATTTTTATCCAAAAGTATTTTAAAATATAGATCACAACATTAAAGGAGTCATTTGGAGACTGATACTCATATGTTTTCTCTTACTTAGGATACCTGCTATATAAAAATATTTTACTGAGTTACTCCAAACCATACCATTAAGCATTAAGTTCATCGAAGTACTCACAATATATTATTAACCAATAAAACTGTGAAACCAAACAGTATTTCTCTCAATGTCTCTTTTCTCTGTTATTTATAGTACAATGTATATGCAGTCACCTTTCACATCCACGTAGCCTGGTGAGATTGACCATGATTTTTCACTAATCATCCCTATTTCATTTTTGAACACAGAAAACTCCTTGTTTATTGCATATAAATAAAATGCTGTCTTTAAAGTCTTTAATGTATATGTAATTCAATATATAGATAATAACTGTTGTCGGACAGATATGTGTGTATAAATACACAAATAAACAGTATCATTACACATGGAGAGAGATCACTTCTTTGCCCATATTAGCTCTCACTATATTGAGTTCACCAATTTACAAACTGCATTAACTCCCTACATCACTGTGTACATTTGTACAGCATTTTACAATTCGAAAGGATTTTCATATACAACACCTCAATTTGTTCTCATATGTAATCTATGACATAGATATTATTTCTCTCTTTTTATAAATAAGTGATTTACACAAGGTCATGCACTGGTAAAGACAGAGTCAAAATGTGACCCAGACTTTTTAGACTCTGTATTCTCTTTACACTATGCTACAGTGGCTGAGCAGATATGAAGCCTACTGTGAAGGTCTATAATAAAGTCATATTTATTAACATCAGCAAGTAAATCAATTAATGTACCTCATAATGAAGGCATTTGATTAAAAAAAACCTGTTCCATATAACTAGTCTCTTTGGGTCTTTAAATTTATGGGGGAGCTTTGCCATTCCAAAAGTATCTCATGTGCTCACAATGCACAGATCTCAAATCTTCTACAAAGCTTAAACCAATTTTTATAATCTTAGAAATCAACTGAAACTATAGCGATATAGTATCTTCTTTAATCTGGCAAGTAAGTGAAATTCAAAGTCATATATCCATCCCACTGCCCATAAAAAACATTTACTTAGAAATACCATTGGTATTTTAGTATATGGGGGTTGAATGAGTTATAACAACTTAGAAAACTAAAGAAATGGAAAAGTTTTAAAAAAAAAAGTTACCTCTAGGAATAATAAAAACCAGGGTGACAAAGGAAAATTAATCATAGTTAACTACATTACATTAGATATAAATAACCACATTACTTATATCTACATAGGATACAAATATCTTCATTATAATGTAAACACTGAATATTACTATCCAAATTACAATACAGTTATTTGGGGAAAGCAGGAAGGTAGGATGGAATGAGGGTAGGGAGAGAAAACAACAAACTCCTCATTATCTACAGTGGAAGTTAATAGATAATGCCCAAAACAAAAAGTAGTATAAATACAAAAGCATGTAATGACAACTACTGAAAGAATCAGCTAACAGCCAAAAGTGTTTGCCCCTGGAGAAACAGGTGAGATGGAGGCTATGCTGTTTTTTCTAAAAAGAAAGCAAAAACAGCAACAACAAAAAAAAACCATGCAAACTTAACTCCTGAAGCTATGTTCACATATTTGATCAAAATAAAACATTAAAAAAATTAATAGTTTGCCCACATTCTGAAAACTAAAAAATACAATTAAAAGACTGCATTAAAATAACAAAATCTTTAAAACTTAAGAAAATTCAACAAAATATGTAACATGTAGATTAGGAAATCATTGCTACTTTACTGAAGGACCTAAGTAAATGTAGAGATAATGTTTTTCTAGACTTTGGCCACATTAATTCTTAATTTGCTGGATAAACATAAACCCAATTGTAACTAAAACCCAAGTAATTCTAAGAATTATTTGGAATAACAAATGCACAGTATTATCAATGATATTTTTAAATGAAACTTTGTTAAGTGACAAGCATAGTTTCAAAACAATTATACAATGACACCTCAATACTACTGCCTAAATAAAAGCATTGATGGTAACTTTACATTTTAATTTTACTTGCTTGTATTTTCCCTCTTTCTCTTCTTTTTTAGAATCAATACAGGCTGCTTTTTAAATAAATAATTAGCTATTAAGAAAGAAAAATAAAAGAAAGGCAGCTGATAGCTGACTAAGTCTATAGGTCAAATGACTCCTACGCTGATACTTTTTCTACCATATCACATAATCTCAATAATAAATTTTCTTTGTTTTGATCCTTTTGATGTCCTTTTAGTCATACCACTGTGGCAACAGTAAGACTGCCAAGAAAGAAAAAGCATATGAAATTAACCAATTTAAGAGTGAATAAAATTCCACTACTATTGTTAAGTCCTCCAACAAAAACAGCAGAGAAAAAATGGAAAGAAAAAAAATCCAGTTGGTCAAAAGAACTTCCACAGGATCATTAGGGTGAAAAACTGGGGGGATTTGTCCCAACACTGTGCTTGTTTTAAACCAGATTATTTTTCTTCGCATATCCATGAAAGAAAAAAGGTTCACTATTTCCATATACAGTACATATGAACTGAGGCAAAGGGCAGTTACGTGACTTGTCTGAACTAATACAATTAAATTAATGGCTGAACTGTAAACAGAACTTAGAATACCCAACTGCTAGTATGCTGCTCTAACTAATGGATCATGCTCCCTGCTATGTAATAGGACTGCTTCCTTTAATTACAAATTCTTCATTCACCATCAGATTATCAGCCAGAGGTTTTATCATTAGTTTTGCTCTTCTTGCATCCATGGCATTATTCCAAGAATATAAGATTTCCATGATAAAAAATATAAAGACCACTATTTACTATACCACACCGAACCTGAGGATTCCAACTGCCCATGGCAAGAATACTTCATCAAGCCTGCATTTAGTGGCACACTTTCAGGCAAAATTGCAATTTTAACATCCATTTTGCTTGATCAGTGATCTGGACAAAAGGAATTTCATTTTTTTATAATCATAATATCAGTGCACTCAAAATCTGACAGTAGGGCATTCTATAGTCTCAGTTAAGAGTATTTACACATGTGACCTGTATGTAAAAGTCTAAAACAATTATTAAAGATATATTTTGGAACATTTGTGATGTTAGAAAGTAGAATAAAATCATGAGATGTTCTTACCATCTATGCTAAAATCTATAAAAGATTAACTGAGCAAACAAATAAAGTAAATATCTACAAAGAGGTGCTTAGACACTCGTCTTTGAGAAGCACTTTGTGTCCCTTTGGCACATATTATGGCAGCAATAGTAGCAGCAGCCTTGCCCTTGGTGCTGATTTCTTACTACTCTAAATGTCTCCTCTGAGCCAGAATACACTGGCTGTTGCTGATCATGCTGTGAGACACCTGCACTGGCTACTAGGCTTGTCATGACGCACAAAACCCTACCATCTTCAGCTTGACATTGTGCAAGTTATAATTATTCATCCAAATGAATATGTCAGAGCAGCAGCAGCAGACCTCTCATCAGAGCAAAAGAAAAATACATCAAAACATTATCAACCCAGCAGGAAGACAGGGACCATAAGGGAAATTACCCATTTTTAATATGGATGCCACAAAGCCATGTCTATTATATTACAAAAAAAAAAAAAAAAAAAAAA
>NW_016813906.1:3656149-3661380 GCF_001698545.2 Rhinopithecus bieti | reverse complement strand
GAATGAAAATTTTTTTAGAATAAAAAAAGAACACTATAAAATGTATGCATAATTCCAATTCTTTAATAGAAAAAAAATCAACATAGTATCTTACTTATTGCATACATCAAAACACCAAAAGCAAATTACAGGCTCTCTCTTCTCTATTTTGCTACATTTTCTCAACTTCCATTGTGGGGAGATTGGGACTTCAAAAAAAAAACAAAAAAAGAATATGAGAAAATAATTTTGGATAAATACAATATATAATTAAAATGGCATTTTGGCCTTGACAAGACTATTTAAATACTGTTAGGCTTTTATTTTTTACTAATTTCTTATATATTTACTTTACTCATGTATTTATATTTTAAAATACAAGCATAATTTTCTACTTAAATCTAACCAAAATTTTATAGCCAAAATGAGTAGCCTCTATTTACAGAATATTTGTAAAATGTCACTAGAAATGTTTTTTCTCTTTGCCTAAGAATAAAAATGTTCTCTCCATTTTGCTATCAACTGCCACAATTTACTTGGTGAAAGAAGAACTATGTCCTAACTAATCACACTGTGCCACATCCTTAAAAATCACACACATGAAATGGTGATAGTACTACTGATAATCATACCTCCTTATATCTATATGTTACAGTTTACAACGCACTTCTATAAAATATTACCTTGCTAATATCATCAATGCAGTGTGAAATTCAACTGACAGAAGCAGCAGAATCTTCTGTATTCTTTACACAAAATATTGAATGTTCTAAAGCACAAAATAAGAGAATATAATCCGAGTTCAAAGATGAACTAAGGACAAATACTTTAAAACAATAAAAATTGAGTCGAATGGCAAGGTTTATGTTTTCAGTCATAATTCATTCTCCTCTGAAAAGGATTCTCTGATATGTAATCAACGTTAAAAGTTTTAGCAATATGAAAAATTTCACTCAACTTTTCAGTTACCATTCACTGCTTTCTACAGAGTTCCTTAGAATTTAAATTTAAAGGAAAATGTCTGTCAAAAGTGCTTCTGCATGTTTACTGAAAATGAAGCATAAATATCTACAGGCTGGATGGTGTGTGTGTGTGTGTGTGTGTATTTATGCGTGGGTGTGGGTGTGAGTGGGTGTGTGTGTGCGCGTGTAGAGAGGGAGAAAGAAAATGGACATTAATTGTAAGGATAAAAAGAAGCATTATAGAAGGTGTGTTTATAAATAAATGTGTAAGGAAAACTGACAAAAAAAAAAAGATTACTTCATAACCTATGAAGACTACCTGAGTAAAAAGAGTTACAGTTGGCCCTACCCACAGATTCCACATCTGCAGATTCAACCAACTGCAGATAGAAAATATTCAAAAATAAATAAATAACAATAAAACTATTTAAAAATACAGTATAATAACTACTTACATGGCATATGCATTGTATTAGGTATTATAATCTAGAGATAACTTAAAGTATACAGAAGATTGTGCACAGGCTATAAACAAAGTCTCATTTCATATAAGAGACTTGGGTATCCACGGATTTTGGTATTTACACAGGGTCCAAGAAACAATCCCCCATGGATACTCTGGGACAACTGTACTTTTTAATTACTTAAAACAAATTTAAGAATTTACCTGAGGAGAATTTACCTGAGGTGTCCGGGAAGCAGAAAATGGAACAGGAAAATCCACAAAACAATCTGGTGATTCTGCAGGATACTATTTAAAAAGCATAAAATTAGACCATTTTTGCTTCTGTGTGTTAATATCACATGAAGTATTTTAGAAAAACTAGATATATCAGGGGCTGGGCGCGGTGGCTCACGTCTGTAATCCCAGCACTTTGGGAGGCCAAGGCGAGTGGATAATAAGGTCAGGAGATCAAGAAAAGGAAAAGGAAAAGGAAAGGAAAAGAAGGAAGGAGAAGGAGAAAGGGAAGGGAAAGGGAAAAGAAAAACTAGGTATATTAGGTGAAAACATATTATTGTAACTGCAAATGTATTACATATAATTATTTTTGCTCCACTTTCATAGTGATATTAAGAGCTTATTTATAGTCAACCTATGGAGGTGCAACTTTGGTGATTTGGAATTGCCAAAGCAATCAGTGTTGAGTAAAAGGTAATGAATTAAGTCAGTGTTGGATCAGCCGCTGAAGTTATGATTTGAGGAATGAACTAAACTGGATCTCTGTTTATCTTTAAAATAAGAGGTTAAATTAGTTGATATTTAATTTTCTTCTAGTCCTAAATTTAATTTCAAATAGCATCAGTCACTATATAAATAGGCAGTATCAGTTAAAGGAATTAAGAAATACACAAAAATGAATACATAAAGCTGTCAATGTAAAAAACTGTTTCCTACATTAAAGATATTAATTTTAGCAAGAAGATAAAATATCTTCTGGCTTATTAAGAAAAAAATAAAACATACTTTCTAGCAAGAAAACCTTTGAAAGATTGGTAAATACAAAATTATTTCTTCAACTAGTCATACAAAAGTGGCAGTCATGAGGACAAACCAAATTTTTAAGTTAACAAAGGCAAAAGATAAATTTTCTTAAAATCAGTTTCCTTATTAATCATACTTAATGATTTCTCTATAATCCAATTCCAATTATTCAAAGTCACATGTAATTAAAAATACCCATTTCTTTCCATTAAAAAGCTAAAATGCACTGAAAGAAAATTAATTTTAGGAAAACTTTCATTTGACAAAATATTTAAAACAAGTTTTAGGCTTTCACTTGTTTCAGCCTCTTATTTTTCAGTACTCTGCTGGGTAAGCAAAAGGGAACAAAAAAATCACTATAGTATTTAACAAACACCTGAAATCAACACTTTCAAACATTTAGCTACAATGATCAGTTAGCTAAAAAGACTTACTATCAATATACACTCTGACTAATGGTATCTGGCTATGCAGAACTAAACACAAAGGCAAATATATAAGAAATCATATAAAAATATTCCAGTGATCTACTTCTGCGGGAAAAAAAAAGAAAGAAAAAAAGATGATGCTGAAATTAAAAGAGGAAGTTTCAAAAACATCAGATGATATACTTCAGACTATCACTGCTGTAATCACTGGAGAAACAATTTGTACACCATATTTAAAAATCGTGATTATCTCAAAGTAAATGTAGACAAAGACCTCAGCTTTCTTTGGTTCCACCTCTGTTAATTAACTTGTACGATCTCGAACAAGTCATTTAATTTCTCTGGCTGTTTCACATGTAAAAATGACAAAACTCAACTGAAAGTGTACAAAATCTCTTTTCCCTCTAAAATGTCAGAATTCTTTAAAAATAATAATGTGCACTTGAAACCTCTATGGGTCAAAAATGGAAAATTCAGTTCATTTTGAGTTGCTGCTATTTATCTTGGTGATGCTGACAATGAACAATATCAACTCTCTAACTTAAATGATTCATCAATCTAGATAGAGAATTAATGAAATGTTTACTATATTTGGAGTAGATACACAAAGTAAAGTATTTGTGGCCCCATTAAGTACATACACAGCTCATTATGCTAAAAGAGTAAGATACTACCTTCAAGTAGGATTCAGAATAGTAAATGGTATCAGTGTACTGACATGGAAAGAGATCCACAAATAGTTAAACAAAAAAGCAAGTTATAGTAAATATATGATTCTACATCTATAAATGAGTGCAGTATGTAGTTTCTGAGATAATGACATCTTTCAAATATATTTTTATATTTGTAATACAATATGTACCTATTAAATTAGACTGATCTTCATGCTAGTGGCTTTACTTCATATCTGAGTTAAATGAATACTTGTTATATGTGTTAATTACATTCATGTGCAAAATCAATTTTGTTTATATAACAAACTTCACATAATAGTACAGAACTTAAAAAGAACATTTATATAAGTCTGGATGATTTATCATAAATATTAAAATATAAACTAGCATACTAGATATTCATTTTCAGAATAGCTTCTGAATTATATTAACTACAATGTAGATGGACTACAATATAACAAAGTAACTTGATCAAAATTAAGATACTTTTCAATAGTAAGTTGTATAGGTATATATAAAACCACTGGCAACTAACTGTCAAAACTTTTACTTCCAAAAGTAATTTACAACAACAAAAGCTCCATATACAAGAATATTTACTGAAAAATACATATAGTATTTAATTATTTTCAAGTAAAACATAGTTCTCTAAATCTCATTTGCAGAAAATCAAATCAATAACTAAAAAAAAAATGATTACATATTAAGAATATATTTTTATCACACACAATATTTTTCAGACTCTATAGTATTAATATATTCTAAGACAAACTGTAACCAAGTCTGTTCTATGATTGGATTACCTAAGCAGTAAGGCTGACCCCCAAGTGAATATATACAAATTATAGCAGAGATGGAATGTTCACCCTCTGACACATATTTGTAATTTGTTTTTCAAGTAGTAGTGATCTTGACCAAAGCTGAGGAAGCCCTGGGCTACTTCTTTTGTAAAGCAAAGGTAATTCAGTACAGAATGCACTGTAAGTATTGCATAAAAAAATACCTATAAAAACCACAAAATTTATCTGGTTTACTTCTACTTATTTTTTATTTACATATATATTTTTAATAAAGGACATCTAGTCAAAATGTGTATTTGTTTTCTTTGTGAGTTTCTTGGAGATGGTGAGGGGAAGTGGTAGAATTGGGAGAGTATGTATTCCAGAATAAATAAAACAAATGCATTTATTTACTGTATATTAAAAAAATCAAGTAATAGAAATAAAGGTTTGTGTATTTATGAAAAAAAGTCTGCTTTGAGGTATGTTATTAATAAAAAATTCAGCATTCCACTTAAAACTTAGTTTGGATTAAGATTTTGCATCATATACTCTTAACAGACAGTTAATGTTTCAGCTATTAACGCAGTTGATTAACAATCCCAGGCCCAATTTCTTTTTTTCTTTTTTCCTAAAATTTTATTTTCCTAAAATATTTTTCAGTTAATATTCCTATATGTGGAGCTTTTGTTGTTGTATATTACTTTTGAAAGTAAAAGTTTTGACAATTAGTTGGTGGTGGTTTTACATATACCTATACCTTTTTCCTAAAGAAAAAAAAGACATCCTGGTTTTCTTCAAATTTCCCCAGTGATTACTAGGTAAATGATTAATATGCTGAACTTGTTTATTCTACTTATTTGTCCAAATTCACAATCTAGAACTAACATTTTTTTCCTAAAAAAAAAAAAAAAAAAGAAATTGTC
>NW_016813906.1:3640443-3655834 GCF_001698545.2 Rhinopithecus bieti | reverse complement strand
TTTTTTTTTTTTTGCCAAATTCTTTCCCAGCTTAAATAAAGCTTTCTCTTCTCTTTTGCGAGAGTATCCATAAAAGTGCTTCATAACTACAGATGTTGCAAAACTGACCCTGGAAAATATTCTCCAGAGAAATACTAAAAGCATCATCTTATCTACCTTGAAAAAGTATAGAAAAAAGCAGACAAAATGGACCACATTAAATTGTCACATCTTCACTCTGAATACTACCAATAAATGAACTAAATGTCATCAACTTGGATTAATAATCTTGTAGGTATAGTTAAAGGCAGCATAAATTTACAGCATCATCTTCTTAGGAAGTAGAAGAGCTTGCAAAAATGAGGACAGGATGTATTTAAAATCTTTAGTTTTGGTCTTCATAGAAAAATGGCTAATTTTATTAAGGTACAAAATATAAACAAATAGAGCTTTGAAGGAAATGACAGAACCCTTGCCACTGGCAACATGTGACCCTTCGGAAGGATAAAGGCAAATTTCTCTTAAAAAAAAAAAAAAAAAGCACACCTTTACAAACTAAAAAAGAAAATAAAATCTTTTCAATTTAATAAAATAATTATCTAACTTATTTTACAAATAACGAGATTTCCATCCCACTAATTTTTTCCAAATCACATATGGATCTTAAAATTAGATCTACACATTCTGTGTGTGAAAGAGATAATTAGTTATTTCTCAACCTGTCTGTTATAGAACCATTATAAGATATCAACTTTTCTGTGTCATCCAGTACAGCTTTATATATTAATTTTCTCTTGTGGAAAGCTTAAATGCCAGACACATTTTTAAAAAGGACAAACACAATTGATCTTTTCATCACTACAATCTTCTGAAAGAGTTGATTGATGACTCCTAGGAACAATAAAAAAAAAAGTTGGACGTCCTGGTTTTCTTCAAATTCTCATGTTTCCCCAGTGATTACTAAGTAAATGATCAATATGCTGAACTTGTTTATTTTACTTATTTGTCCAAATTCACAATTTAGAACTAAAAAATAAAGATGAAACAACCACGTTTTGTGCCAATAAAATATGTGATTATGTATCACTATCCTATAAGGGATCTATAAACAGAGGCATAACCTCTGCAAATTCTTAAAATACTTAAGTCAAAAAACCCCAGCCAAAGCAAACAAACTATAAAAAAGTATGCATATATGTTGTCTGTGTTAGGGAGTGGGAATCATAGGTAAGAATAAGAACTACAAAAGAAATTTATACTAACAGTTGAATGCAAAAGATTTTCTCAGTACAACTTGGGATAGTGGAAGTGTCCACTGTCTTCTACACAGGATGTTACAAAATTAACATCATGGTACTCTGAGTCTATAAAATTGTATTTGTAATATTTGTCATAAAGTCTATATTTTGATCAAATTTGGACTAAAATATGACATGAAACTGTCTAGGCTTTTGGAAACGTGGTGAATAAATTCTTTGAGGCTTTCCAAAATCAATTTTTTAAAGCATGACATATGTATTTTTAGATGCAACTAGCACTTCTTTACATTGAGAGCATTCACAGAGTTCATTTCACAAAGTATTTCCTGATCACAATAACAGTTTAACGAGGCGCATACCTTTGCCTTCAACTTGAGAGTTATTAAATGCTCTCTACCAGAAGCATCTTCTGCTTTTAACTTGATGGTACTGAAGCAGGTATCCACATACACAAGTCTGGTGAGCAGAGAAGAATAAAAAATGATCACAACGGGGAGAGCTGGAGAGGGGAACTGGAGAAGGCAGAATCTGAAATGAAAATATTTGCTATATTCCTATTAATCCATTATAAAAATTAATCAGAAGAATTTCTGCATGCCAACCCTTTCTGCTGCTATAGATTTACTGCCGTTCATACACCAGCCTAGCACTTAATGCAGTCATATATCTCTGGATTATTTACAATGTGTGTCAAGGCTCATGCTGTGGTCAGTGAGCACTATGTTTCAGTTTTCCATCACTGGAACCTTTGGCACACACAGCATGTTCCTGTCAGCCTCTACTTATGTACACATTAAACTTCCTGTCAAACTCTTTGATCCATTTCTGTAGTTTCATACAGTATGAGACTTTTATGCTTCCTTTGTTTTTCTCCTCAATGAATTTCTCCTATATTATCAATAATGTTACCGTACAAAAATCTAGCTGATATTTGTTCATATACTCAAATTGATCCTCTAAGGAAAATGCTGTATAAGCACAGGTACAGCCTGGTCTCCTAACAATAAATTTTCTTTTTGCACAATATATAGCTTCTGACACTTAACCTATGCATGTATTCAAGATGACTAATATTCTGAACATACAGCACAAGCACAACTGTTTTGGCTTTAAGTTACTCTAAATGCATGAATTTTCTACAATGAAAACCAATACCCTTTGAAATACATCATTCTGTAAAAATACCGTCCCTTGAGTAGCATAAACTACTGCCAAAAAGGTTCAAATTTAGCAGTATATTTACTACTGAACTGGGCCTGTGGATATTTTGACATTTTACAATACTATTTTCTTGTAGAGATAAAAAGTAGTCGACCGGGCACAGTGGCTCATGCCTATAATCCCAGCACTTTGGGAGGCCGAGGCAGGCAGATCACCTGAGATCGGGAGATCGAGACCAGCCTGACCAACAAAAAGAAACCCCGTCTCTACTAAAAATACAAAACTAGCCAGCCGTGGTGGCACAGACCTATAATCCTAGCTACTAGGGAGGCTGAGGAAAGAGAATCGCTTGAACCCAGGAGGTGGAGGTTGTGGTGAGTCCAGATCGCGCCACTGTACTCCAGCCTGGGCAACAAGAGTGAAGCTCTATCTCAAAAAAAAAAAAAAAGATAAAAAGCAGTCTAAGAGCATTGCAAAACTTACCACCCAGGCTGACACTAAGACCCATAGGCGTTCAGAATATAAGCCTCCTATCTTAGGAAATATATTTTTTAATATCACTATATGCCATTTAGATACTGACCAGGTACTATATGATGATAAAATGGGCTAATTTCAAGAAATGTACAATGAAGTTGTGAAACACTGTAATGAAAATATATCTAACTCTGAAGATATCTATCTTCAATAACAGAATGGAAATTTTATCCCAATCTGTAAAAACTCTAGGGTCTTAGAAAACAAAGCTATTCTAGAAAGTGTTTTATACACATAAAAATAACAATGAGTATATTTTCTTTCAGCTGTATCTGTAAACGCTTCACCTCCAAAAAAAATTAGCATGAGTCTTTATCACATGTTTTACCATATGTCTCTAAAGTTCAGATATATCAATACCAGACTCTTAAAACTTCCACACTTCAGATTCAAGATGTTAAGCACTTGCATTTATATTCTCTACTTCCTAAAAAATAATCATTTAAAAAAATTAATGTTTCAAAGGTATAAACCTACAGTTACAAAAAAAAAAAAAAAAAAGAAGAAGAAGAAACAGTATTAATTAAAGCAAATTTTCAACAACTTTTAGGAAAATGTAGAGTAGTTAAAAGAGCACTGGCTGACAAAACAGAAAAGAAGGGAGAGAACAAGGACTCCAGGCAGAAACAGCTTGCAAAAATGCAGTGTTCAGGATAGACAGTATGACTGACATACTGGCAGAAATTACAGGAATTTTTAAGTGCATGATAAAAGGGGGAAGAAGAAATTTTAAACCAAATTATCAACAATAAAACTGCGTTAAAAAATTGTAATTACTCTGCCACTAACTTTTCAGTTAAAAATATTTATGTAGTAGTAAAAAATTAAACTGTTACTAGTTAACGATTTTTAGAATCCAGGAATACACAAAGCTAAAAGACTTAATTATAGTTATAGAGACTAATGTAAATATATTTCACTACTGCAATTTAAAATGAAGAACTGACAAAAATTGGGAAATAGAAATGGGAAAGATACCAGAATGGAAAATTAGAAACAATAAAATCTGTAATTACTAATTTGAAAGTCAAGAGACACCATCTTTAATTGAATGGATGTAAAAGAGGTTTAAGAAACAGTAAAGCTATGGAAAATAAAAATAAAAGAAAAGAGAAATAATACATTAGCTAAATTCTTTTTCATTATAGTAATCCGTTCATAATTCCTAAAAAATAAAGAAATATTGCATGTAGGCAGATTATTTTGAAACATGGAAGTTGTAAACATGAATATTTCAAAGTATTTGTCTCAAAGAATAAGACTGGGGATAGAAAATGAAATGGGAGACTGCTTTTCATTACAAGCCTTAAACAGTTCATAACCATGATGAATATATACAGAGGGAGAGAGAAAGCGTGCACGTTTAAGATGGGTGGAAGAAAAAACTAAACCACCACCTACTACTTTCTGTACTTCACATTGTTGCTCACCTTCACAATGTTTAAAATCATTTTTTAACATCTATAAAATAACACAGAAATAAAAGCTCTTTACTTCTTTGTAATCACATAACATAAAATTATCATCATCCCACAATGTAAGTCAGAGAGGTAATACATTACAGAAAAAGTGCCACACTCAAAAATATGGCCTGTAAGCCAAATTGGCCATGAGGTAGATTTTGTTAAACTCTAAGATGTAATTTAAATAAAGCAGTAAAAAACATTTATAATTCCAGGTTAATATCAGCATGGCCATTTAAAATTAAGGTACATTTTACCCAGCGTGCTTCTTGGTCACTTTGTTTGGGGGATGGAAAGAAACCTTGCTGTGATTATTAATAGATTTGAGTATATGTGACCTTGATTGTCAACTGCCCTCTAGTATTTAACTCAACTTCTCCAGTTTGGTAACAGAATCCCTGCCCCCAACTAACTCCCAACAAAACCAAGTTTTAGCAGGATCCACTTCACCCAGCTAGTGACTTGTCCTAGCTGCCCTTGCAGGGAGGTGTTGGCATATAACTACATTTTGGCCAGTGGACTACAAGCACAAGTGATGTGTGCTTCTGGAGGATCATTTATAACAGAACTATGCTATCCTCTCTTCCCTCCTCTTATTCTCCTTTCCTGTAGACTAGAATTTGGACAGGCCAATAGGAGCTAGCAAAGATCATGAGGACAGGAACAACACTCTATAAAGCACTAACCAACAAAACACTCTGTGATGATGGAGGTATGAGATATCTGCACTGTTTAAAATGGTAGCCACCAGTCACGTGTCTGTAACAGACTTAAAATGTGGCTACTGGGTTTTTTTATTTAAGTTAATTTAAATGTAAATGTCAATGATGCACGTGGCTACTGAACAATGCAGTCACAACGGATGGTTGAGAAACAAAAGAAAACCTGGATTCTTGAATGTCCTTGTGGAACAAAGGCACCAACCCACTCTTGACCATCTGCCTACCTCTGAATTGTTACATGAGAGATGAATAAAATTCTACCTTGTTTCAACTACTGAGGATTTACATTTCTCTTTGTTAATAGCAGCCTAGCATATGATATAACTAATAGAGACTATTTATATCAATTTATGACAGAAAAAAGTATCTTGGTGTTTGGTGTATGGACGAGATCTTAAAGGAAAAAAAAGTGATAAACTCTTACAAGTGATATCAAATCAGTTTGTCTAAGAAAATCTATTTCATGTCAGGCACAGTGACTCATGCCTATAATCCCAGCACTCTGGGAAGCTGAGGGATCACTCGAGCCCAAGAGTTCAAGACCAGCCTGGGCGACACAGCAAGACCTCATCTTTACAAAAAAATTTTTTTAAACTAACTCGTCATGGTGGCATGCACCTGTAGTTCCAGCTATTCAGGAGGCTGAGGCAGAAGGATTGCTTGATCCCAAAAGTTTGAGGCTGCACTGAGCTAGGATGGCATCACTGCACTCTGACCTTGGTAAAAGAGAGAGACCAAGTCACTAAATGTTTTTTAAGTCTATTTTAAGTTGGACATCTCACTTTAGACAACAGGGAATAAATAACTTTTATTCATTTAAATAAAATATAAATCATTCAAATAATGATCTAGGAAACTATCCAGTGGAAAGCTCAAACTTTTAAATAAAATGCTAGCAAAAGCCCACAAAATAAGAATTAAGATTTGTATTTAAAAGGAGTTTAGATATTATCACTAAGTTAAGCATATTCTAAAATTGACAAAGAAAACATAAAACTGAAGTATAAAATCTAAAGAAATAAAATATTTTACTTTTGGCACTCCACTTTGTATTTATCATTTGCTATACTTCTTTATAAAATAGCTTTTTAAACATTTAAAATATTTGTTAATAATAAAGCTTCAGGGATGTTTTGTTGTTGTCCCTGTTAATAGCAGAATGTTATCAAGTATAACAAAGCAGAAGAAATGTGTTTTATAGCTCTTAAAATACTACACTTATATTGACCAAGAGTTTAAGTTATTTAGCTTTTATTTTCTTTAGCCAACTAGATGCATTTAAGTAGTATTAACATCAACAGGCAGACTGCTTCAAAAGACAGACCGAAGACCTTCGTGTTTTAATAAAGCATCCAAGTTTCCATTTTTATTGCCACTCTCAAGTTTAAGCATTAACTACTTCATATCTAGATTACTAGAAACAATCTTCCTAATGGGTGCCTTTACTTCCTCTCTGTACATCAATCCATTCTGCCTTCCGTGTCTAGATTAATCTTCCTAAATACCTGTTTAATCATATCAATCCCTTGCTCAAAAATATTCCATGAGTCCCTACCACCTGCACATAGAGAACCATTAGCCTAGCAGTCAAGACCCCTCAGATTAGCCCTAATATGTTAATCCCCTTACGTGAGCAACTGATGTACTCCAAAGTCAAAAAATAAATTGCACATTTCTATTGCTACAACCTTGCCTTCACCATTCCTTCCCTTCGAAGGCTCTGTATATGCCTTCAAAGCTTATCCCAACATTCATTTTCTCTAATACTCCTAAATTATTTGTAGCCCAAAATACTTCAAATTTCTCCAAACTCACATTGCTCCTTTTCATGTAAGTTTTAGCTTGCCAAGCACATAATAAACTTTTTAATAATATGAAAGTTTTATATTTCTATGTATGTGTCAGTATACCATGTTCTATGTATACATGAAAATGCAGAAGATGTTGTCAGACTGGTTCACGTTTATTGAATCATGTGTAAGTTTTAAATAATAGCTGAATGCAAACTGTTTTAATTAAATACTGTAAACATATTACCAACCTATAAAACATGATTTCTTTTACTACTAGATAATTTGCAGTTATTCAATGACACGGATTTATGTATGAAGAAAAATCATCCTATTTATAAAGGTTTTCAGTTTAATGTCTATGCTCTTATGTTTTACACAACCAAAATTATCATTATTGGTTGTAATTTGTAATTAAGTCATAACACTAATTAAGTACTATAAAACTCAGACACAGTCTGACACTGTTAGTTGAACTAGTATCTCAACAACCTGATACACCTACTTTACACTAGGAACTGTATGAGTCACATAACATGCCACTTTGAAATCTTTATTATTAGGTATTATTAGCTTCCTTTAAAAAATGAAAAAATGTGACTTAAAGAGATTAAGTTTGCCCAAGATCACACAGCAGATAAGCCAGAATTAAAGCTCTGGTATAATTATTGGAATGAATTTAGTATGAACAAGAAATCTCCATTTCCCCAATATGTTATAAATCTTCAAAGTGCATTAACAATTATACAAAATATCACCATTAATCAGCTTCTAAGATAGTGGGCTTAATCAAAAACCTAACGATATATGGTGACAATCTCCCAGTTTGCACATCAGATTTAATTAAACTCAGCTCTTTCCCAAGACAAACTTGAAAAGTACAACTAGTTGAATGGTACTCACTCTAAATGATAAATAATATATGTTGTCTAAAAAGGACAAAAGTATCAGCACATTTCTACTAGAACCATTTAACTTCTGAATTATCTAGGGACATATGATTATTAAAATAAATGTATCTTACAAAGTGTATTAGTCTGTTTTCATGCTGCTAAGACGTACCCAAGACTTGGCAATTTACAAAAGAAAGAGGCTTAACTGGACTCACAGTTCCATGTGGCTGGGGAACGCTCACAATCATGGTGTAATGCAAGGAGGAACAAGTCCCATCTTACATGGATGGCAGCAAAGACAGAATGAAGAAGACGCAAAAGCAGAAACCCCTAATAAAACCATCACATCTTGTGACACTTACTCATTACCAAGAGAACAGTATGGGGGAACCCCTCATGATTAAATTATCACCCACTGGGTTCCTCCCACAATACATGAGAACTGTGGGAGTACAATTCAAGATAAGACTTGGGTGGGGACACAGAGCCAAACCATATCATTCCACCCCTGACTCCTCCCCAAATGTCCTCACATTTCAAAACCAATCATGCCTTCCAAACAGCCCCCCAAAGTCTTAACTCATTTCATCATTAACTCAAAAGTCCACAGTCCAAAGTCTTATCTAAGACAAGGTAAGTCTCTTCCACCAATGAGTCTATAAAATCAAAAGCAAGTTAGTTACTTCCTAGATACAACAGGGATATAGGCATTGGATAAATACAGCCATTCCAAATGGGAGGAATTGGCCAAAACAAAGGAGCTACAGGCCCCATGCAAGTCCAAAATCCAGCAGGGCAGTCAAATCTTAAAGCTCCAAAATGATCTCCTTTGACTCCATGTCTCACATCCAGGTCATACTGATGCACGAGTTGAGTTCCCATAGCCTTGGGCAGCTCCACCCCTGTGATTTTGCAGGGTATGGCACCCCTGCCCTGGCTGAGTTCATGGGCTGGCATTGAGTGCCTGCAGTTTTTCCAGGCACAGTGTGCAAGCTGTCAGCGGATATACCATTCTGGGGTCTGGAAGATGGTGGCCCTCTTCTCACAGCTCCACTAGGCAGTGCCTCAGTAGGGACTCTGTGTGGGGGTTCCAATGCCACATTTCCCTTCCACATCGTCCTAACAGAGGTTCTCCATGAGGGCCCCACCCCTGCAGCAAACTTCTGCCTGGCATCCAGGCATTTCCATACATCTTCTGAAACCTAGGCAGAGGTTTCCAAACCTCAATTCTGGACTTCTGTGCAACCACAGGCTCAACACCACGTGGAAGCTGCTAAGGCTTGGGGTTTGCACCATCTGCAGCCGTGGCCCAAGCTCTACATTGGCCTCTTTCAGCCACAGCTAGAGCAGCTGGAATGCAGGGCACCAAGTCCCTAGGCTACACTCAGCTCTGACACCCTGGGCCCACTTTTCCCTCCTAGGCCTCGGGGCCTGTGATGTGGGGTGGGGGGGGGGGGGCGGCCGTGAAGACCTTTGGCATGCCCTGGAGACATTTTCCCCATTGTCTTGGGGATTAACACTTGGCTCCTTGTTACTTATGCAAATTTCTGCAACTGGCTTGAATTTCTGCTCAGAAAACAGGATTTTCTTTTCTAGCACATTGTCAGGCTGCAAATTTTTCAAACTTTTATGCTCTGTTTCCCTTTTAAAACTAAATGCTTTTAACAGCACCCAAGTCACCTCTTGAAAGTTTTACTGCTTAGAAATTTCTTCCACCAGATACCCTAAATCATCTCTCTCAAGTTCAAAGTTCCACAAATCCCTAGGGCAGGGGCAAAATGCCACCAGTCTCTTTGCTAAAACATAACAAGAGTAACCTTTGCTCCAGTTCCCAGTAAGTTCCTCATCTCCATCTGAGACCACCTTAGTCTGGACCTTACTGTCCATATCACTATCAGCATTTTTGGCAAAGTCATTCAACAAGTCTCTAGCAAGTTCCAAACTCTCCCACATTTTCCTATCTTCTGAGCCTTCCAAACTGTTCCAACCTCTGCCTGCTACCCAGTTCCAAAGTCGCTTCCACATTTTCAGGTACTTTCTCAGCAGTGCCTCACTCTACTGGTACTGATTTACTGTATTAGTCTGTTTTCATGCTGCTGACAAAGATGTACCCAAGACTGGGCAATTTACAAAAGAAAGAGGTTTAATTGGACTTAACAGTTCCACATGGCTGGGGAAGCCTCACAATCATGGTGAAAGGCAAGGAGGAGCAAGTCCTGTCTTACATGGATGGCAGCAGGCAAAGAGAGAATGAGGAAAATGCAAAAGCAGAAACCCCTGATAAAACCATCAGATCTCCTGAGACTTATTTATTATCATGAGAACAGTATGGGGAAACTGCCCCATGATTAAATTATCTTCTGCTGGGTCCCTCCTGCAACACATGGGAATTGTGGGAGTACAATGCAAGATGAGATTTGGGTGGGGACACGGCGAACACAGAACCAAACCATATCATAAAGTGATATGCATTTCTCTCAAACTGGGACATTTTTGAGACTGACAGGGGCCAAGATAAAAAGAATAAATTAGGGCTGTCCTAGGCAAAATGGGAGGCATGGTAAGCTACTTAAAGCAAAAGTATTTGGTACTTTCAACTCTAGGATACTCTTAATACCAAACAGAAAATCTTGTTAAATACAAAGGACAGTTTAATTCTTATTTTTTTAATAGGCCATTCTGTAAAACAACATGGTCAGAAGTTAACAGAAACCCACCAAGACATCATTTTGTATCACTTACCTTTGTGAGTCAGTGTTATGCCCAAAATAACCCAGACCTGTCATACCATCTTCATCTTAACCTTTGGGGAAGTTGCTATTTTGACTGTGTTTTTATAGAACTTGAAACAAGAACAGAAATTATAACAATAGCAATCAAACTTAAGGTCAGCCACTCATTCTCAATATTATTTCCATATTTCTTTCTAAGGAAAGAAAGGGAAGCTTTGATCTTATTTTAAGTATTTCTTTTTCTTTTCCAACTTAGAATTTTTATAACATCTAATCTTATAGAGTTGATTAGAAATGTCAAACATGTAACTAAAAAACACAGCAAGGCCAGCATTACCTAACAAGGATTTTTCTTTATCAGATTGTATGATTATACTGACAAATCTACAAGATTATTACTTAGAATGTAAGGAAAATATAGACTTATTGACAGAGTCTAGAAATCATTAAGATTCTGAAAATACATTTAAATCAATCTGTCAATGTGTGTCATTTCAAAAGATATTTTAAATTAAGAATTTAGCCAGCTCCTCAGGCAGGGCCTTAAACAGTAGCAATTCTAGTGTGTGGACAGCACAGTTCAGGTCTCAGCTTTAGACAAGCAGGTTCTGAAACCCAATTTTATCAGTGTATCTGTGTACCAGACCTAATTTAAGAATTAAGTCATAAAAATAAAGTTGATAGGTTTTGTCACTCTACCAGACAGTAAAGGATTAACACTAACAGAATTATCTTCTTTGGCTTCTCACAATCCATACACACCACTTCTCTTATGCTAACACATTCTTTATTTTTAAACAGTATAAAACAAATGATTAAGTAACAGCAGCTAAATCAAAAGTAATTTATCCATCCTAGGCCAGGCATAGCAGCTCACATCTGTTAATCCCAGCATTTTGGGA
Source organism: Rhinopithecus bieti (assembly GCF_001698545.2). Lineage (NCBI taxonomy): Eukaryota > Metazoa > Chordata > Mammalia > Primates > Cercopithecidae > Rhinopithecus > Rhinopithecus bieti. The sequence goes on along the minus strand of NW_016813906.1, from coordinate 3,644,396 downwards.
GGCTGAGACAGGAGAATCATTTGAGCCCAGGAGTGTGAGACTAGCCTGGGCAATACAGTAAAACCTCATCTGTAAAAAAAGAAAAAAAAAAAGGGGGTGGGGGGAAGGGAGGGAAAAAAAGTCATTCATCCACCTTAGTAACAGATTTTGAAACTCTCCAAGGGTGTGTTAATTTTGCAAATCGTCCATTTTATTCACGGTAAGATACTTTTTATTAGTTTCACCCTCAATGTGTGACTATCTCCAACTAGTTGGGGAGAATTTATTAAAGGCTACATTAAAGGCTCCATATCGGAGCCACCCTATGGGACAACTCCAGGGAGCATCATTCACACAGAATGCCTGAGTGGTGTTATGTACCCAGCCCTGTCTACATACACTTGTTTTATAGAAAAATTTGGAAATAAAAATATTTATCTTAAAATTTGTCCTGAGAAATTAAATAAGAATACATGAAGCACCTAGCACAGTCAGTGGCACACAACAGAAACTTCATAAACGACAGTCCCTGTATGTAACAATCTTAGTGAAAATAGGAGGCAATAATATTGTGATAAATGACATATGGTAGAGAGACATTCATATCCTCATTTTTGGTTTTCATCTATTATCAAAGTTAGAAATCTATTCCTTTTTCTCCTACATTAGAACAATGGGTATAATCAAAGCAAAAGACAATACTTTCTATTTAGCTCACAAAACACTCCATAAAATATTTTATATACTTGCACTATTTCTCTTATAACTCTCAAGAATCCTATAATTACACTCTACCCTTCTTATTGTGGTCATAATTCAGTACTATGATCATCTACCTAAATTCTGACTCTTCCACTAGACACAAGTTCCATGAGGAATCTTTGTTGTTGTTCTTGTTGATAGGGTCGCACTGTCACCTAGACTGACGTGCAGTGGTGTGATCTCAGCTCCCTGCAGCCTCGACCCACCCAGGCTCCGCCACCTCAGCCTCCCAAGTAGCTAGGACTACAGATGCATACCACCACGCCTGGCTCATTCATTCATTCATGCATTCATTCATTCATTTCTGTATTTTGTAGACATGGGGTTTCACCATGTTGCCTAGGTTGGTCTCAAATGCCTGAGCTCAAGTGATCTGCCCCACCTCAGCCTCCCAAAGCACTGGGATTACAGGCGTGAGCCACCACACCTGGCCCATGAGGAATCTTAAGTCTTGCCTTATGTATCCTTTCTGCCTTATATTATAGGAAGTCCATAAATATTATTAGCTGGGTAAAAAAATGAGTGATTAAAAAATCTCATATCACATCCTTAATGCTTTAACTGATTTTTGTTATTGGACTTCTCTCAACAATGTCAGATCCACTAGGTAGACTGCCTCAAACTCACTATCTCAATACAACAGAAATAAAACTGTCCTCTGTCCTTGCCAAACCCTTTCTACATTTCCAACTATGCTCTAAAAACCAAATATTAACATTAAGCATCTGAAAATAAGTCAAAATAATATTTCTTTATTCCATCAATCTATACCTAAGGAATGACTAGGTCCATGACATCAATGTCTCAAAACTAATCACAACCTCAGTGGGAACTGCTGCTAGTCCATCTCAACTTTTTGCTTGTCTTCCCTGTCTCTCCTCAGCATTATTAAGCTTAATTTTATTTAAAAGCCTCCAACCATCCCAAATCCTACTCAAGACTAAGGTCTTAAAAATAAAGCCTGATCTCATTAATAAATATCAACCAGTCTTCAATGTCATAATATAGTACTCTTAAAATTATATATAACATCTATTTCTGGCCTAAATGGAAGAGCTTGCTAAAGACCAACACTTCTACTACAGTGAACAACTAAAGTAGGCTGATAAAAGGAAAATGGGGGAAAAAAAATTGAAAGCATCAAAGAATTGCTAAACTGACCAGGCCCTGAAGGGCCAAAGTCCTAAAGAAGAGGGAACAGAAGTGAAGTAAGCCAACATTCTGAAGCCATCTTCCTCAACATATTTATCAATTCTGGCACAGGGCAAGAGAAGGATCTGGGCAAAGAGCCCAGAGAAAGAGCTGCTATTAAGTGGCAAAAAAAAAAGCAGCACTTCTGCCAATCTCTTGAGGATAGAGAGATAAAAATAACAGACTTGAAAGGCCAGAATCTGGGGAAAGGTAGGTCCAGAACCTGGCCTAACATTCTGCCAATATTCCCTCAAAACTTCTGATAAATCCTTAAACTGTAGGGAATAAGAAGATAAAAAGTCAAGCAGAAAGGCAATGAAAAACAAGATTATTTAGAAATCTCATAATACAAGAAGAAATTAATTGGAATTCAGGGCCTACCAGTGACACAAAATCTCAGTGAATACCCCAGGATCTCTGTGGGAACTCTTGAAAGGCGCTCCTAAAAGCAAGGCAAACAAAATGTAGATAGAGCTTTGTCAAAAATGAACCCCAGACTCTAATTGAGAGGTCTTGTGGAGACACAAAGGTTAGAGTTTAGGATCTACCAAGGGGAAAATCCCAATGAATATACCTGGTTCTTGTTTAGAAGCTCTGAAGAGTTATAGCTTGGGACAGGAAGGGCAGCAATCAGAGGTAGCCTGACCTCTATGAAAACTACAACCCACCCTGAACCCACTTGGGCCCTTTGCCAATCTGTTCCCACTCTATCTTCCCAGGAAGAGAAAAGCTAAACCCTGTATATAAGAAAATAGTATCATCTGGGGCCTCTAAACTATTTTATGTGCAATATCCAACAGTCAACATAGCACTACATAGCACTGACGTCTGAATGGCCAAGGGCAAATGCTGAAGAACAGCCAGCAGGGGCAATGAGAAAAGGTGCACTAACTAGAAAGGCTGCAAATTAACCCAGTTTCCTCATTTATCTCCTTTCACCAGTTTCTTTTGAAAGAAAGAATAGTTACCTTATTGGGCAGAGACAAGATTTAAGATTTTGACATTTTTTGTTATAGAAAATTTCAATTTTGTATTGAATCAGTTATGCAAATAAAGAAAAGTAGAGAAAACCCTTTAGTTTTCAAAAAGTATTAGGGATGCCAAAATATAAGATCATATGACAATAAACCATACACAAAAAAATGAAAATAGAACTCACATTGTCCATCTTCCCATTCACACACAGGTACTTTCATACCCTGACCTCTGATCTCACCTACAACTGGGATGTACCTAGAGAGATACAGGGTAGTTCTCCCTACTGTCCAGGTTGGAATCCAAGTACGGGGATAAAGGGGGTGAGAAGAGGCTCTCTTCTCTACCCTCCTTAATGATTCCTGACCGCCCCCCATCCTTCTTCCCATTTCCTTTGAGGTTATTTTATTACAGCTTTTTAAATATTTTTAAAAATTATTAACAGAACCAAAGACAAAAACCACAAGATTATCTCAATAGATCCAGAAAAGGCCTTTGACAAAATTCAACAGCCCTTCATGCTAAAAACTCTCAATAAATTCGGTATTGATGGAACGTATCTCAAAATAATAAGAGCTATTTATGACAAACCCACAGTCAATATCATACTGAATGGGCAAAAACTGGAAGCATTCCCTTTGAAAACCGGCACAAGACAGCGATGCCCTCTCTCACCACTTCTATTCAACATAGTCTTGGAAGTTCTGGCTAGGGCAATCAGGCAAGAGAAAGAAATCAAGGGTATTCAGTTAGGAAAAGTGGAAGTCAAATTGTCCCTGCTTGCAGATGACATGATTGTATATTTAGAAAACCCCATCATCTCAGCCCAAAATCTCCTTAAGCTGATAAGCAACTTCAGCAAAGTCTCAGGATACAAAATCAATGTGCAAAAATCACAAGCATTCTTATACATCAATGACAGACAGAGAGCCAAATCATGAATGAACTTCCATTCACAATTGCTTCAAAGAGAATAAAATACCTAGGAATCCAACTTACAAGGGATATAAAGGACCTCTTCAAGGAGAACTACAAACCACTGCTCA
>NW_016813906.1:3629309-3638596 GCF_001698545.2 Rhinopithecus bieti | reverse complement strand
AAAAAAAAAAAAATTATTTCACCTTTGGCAGCAGAGGGGAATAAGGAATTGCAGACTCTGTAGGACTGAAATAAAGAGAAATAAAAACAACAAAAAGGGATCCAGAAGATAGGACTTAGGAAAAAAATACACACACACACACACACACACACACACACACATATATTTGGCTAAAACAACAGGAACTTATTCTCTCATCAAGATGTCAGCAAAGATGTGCTCCCTCTGGAGGCTCTAGGAGAGAATCTATTCCTCGCCTCTTCAAGTTTCTGGTGGCTGCCAGCAAGAAAAATATTTTAAAACTATGAAAGAAAATAGAGGCCGGGCGCGGTGGCTCAAGCCTGTAATCCCAGCACTTTGGGAGGCCGAGACGGGCGGATCACGAGGTCAGGAGATGGAGACCATCCTGGCTAACATGGTGAAACCCCGTCTCTACTAAAATACAAAAAACTAGCCGGGCGAGGTGGCGGGTGCCTGTAATCCCAGCTACTCGGGAGGCTGAGGCAGGAGAATGGCGTGAACCCGGGAGGCGGAGCTTACAGTGAGCCGAGATTGCGCCACTGCACTCCAGCCTGGGCGACAGAGCGAGACTCCGCCTCAAAAAAAAAAAAAAAAAAAAAAGAAGAAAATAGAGAAAAAGATGAAGAATTTCAACAAAGCATTAAAATCTGTTTTAAAAGATGCAAATGGTAAAGAGTAGTTTTAAAATATGTAATTAATTAGCTTGTGAAGTTATAACAAAGTAGACATTAAGACAATAATATTTCTAGAGAAGAAAAGAAACATGTCCTAATAATAAAAGGGAAAACCAACAAGGAAGATAGAGCAATTATAAATCTGTATGCACCCAATAACATGACTGTAAACAGACATAAAGCAAATTTTGGGGAACAAAAACAATTCCAAAAATTCACAATCATATTGGGAAAATTTAACACAGCTCTCTCCAGAGATCTTAGGACAAGCAGACAAAAAACCAAATACATCATTAAACATACAGGATATCTGACACACATAACAAATGTGAGGAATGAATAAAAGTAAAGCACTATACCCAACAAGAGATTACGTACTCTTTTTGAGTGGAAACAGAACACATACCAAAATTGACAAGATGCTGGGTGATAAAGCAAGCCTCAGGAAACTTCAAAGTATTGAGATAATTAAAAGGATGATTTCTGATAAAAGCAGACTTAAACTGGAATTCAATAACCCAAAAATCTCCAGTTGTTTGAAAATTAAGAGATATACTAAATAAGCCAAAAGAAATCACAATGAAAATTAACATTTTAACTGACAGTAATAAAATGTAACATCAAAACTTACGGAATCTAGCTAAGATTGCTTACAAATTTACAGCCTTAAATTAATATATAACAACATAAGATAAATTGGAAAAAAAATCAATGACCTACATATCCATCTCAAGAAATTACAAAGGAAGCAAAACTAAAAAAATAAATAAATAAATGCTTAATAAGCAGATATTAATGACAAAAAACATAAAATAGAGAAAATTAACAACGTTAAAAGGTGGGTCTTTGAAAAAACAAAAAATTCATATGGCTCTTGCAAAACTGATTAAGAAAATTAAAAGGCACAAAAAACTCATCTGGAAAGAAAAAGGCAGCATCACTATAGATCCTAAAATCATTTTTTAAAATGAATGCAGGATGAAACGGAGAACATGACAAAACAATCTGTGTTACAAATACAGGAAAGAAGTACATTGAAGAGGGTGGAGGAAATGGTTCTAACCTAAGTAACTGTGAAAATGAGTGAAGCCTTTAAAAGCAAAAAACAAAAAAAAAAAATCTATAAAAATAAGCATTGCATAGTTGATAAAGTTGTTATCCATGGGGGTACAGATTAATAATTCTGATAGTGCTCTCCATGTATACTGCAACTGAACAAGTAAGTAAATGGATAACAGATAATGGGAGCTTGGTTTCTCCCTGTTGGAATATGAGATTTCAGATATACCAAGTGAGTGGGCTAGAAAACTACATATGGTAATGGACTGGAGTTGCAGACATCAGTATAAAATCATGTTTACCTTAATAGAGACACAAATGGTTATATACAAAAACATTCACAGATATGTACACACGAGTTAGTATAAACACATTTTTTTTCCATTTTTCAGCTAAGAAGGTCTAGAAACAACAACATACCAATAGCAACAAGCACCCATAGTGCCTACATCCTGGTTTCTAATGTCACTCACTAACAAAAGCAACCAGGACTCCTTGGAAAAGTCGTTGATTCTAGGACAAGGGCAGGAAATATACAAAATTTCTTTCAGTGCCAGAAAGTAAGGAAATGCTCAAAAATATAAATACATCCACAATGATGGGGCCTGTCAAAAGCACACAGGAGCCAACTGAAAGAGCTCTCAATGGCCAAAGCTAGAACAAATTGAACAAGAAAGTAAAATAGTATTAGATTATAACCCAAAGTATAAAATAAATATCCATGAGTCCATAGTATTTCAAATAAATGACTGAAAAAATAAATGAGAACAAAATCTGAGCAGAAAAATTCCAAATCTATTAAATACTCTGCCCTAAAGGAGGTATGAGTGTAACTGCCCACTCCTTAAGTGTGGGCTACACATAGTGACTTCCAGAGAGTACAGTATAGCGAGAGGGAAAAAAACAGTAACGTTACAGTGCAGAAACCTGACAAATACTACCTCAACCAGGTAATCAAGATCAAAATCAACAGTGATGAGTCACATAGATAACATGTACCCTTGATATGAAGAGAAGAATCACAGGAGAACAAAAGTCAGGATAAGATTAGCATACAGAAAAATATAAATACTATATCCAGCATGGCTCTAAAAAGCATGTCAAAAATTTGACTCTAACTTTCCTAGAGGCCAAGTCAAAGAGAACAGTCAATGACACAGTTCACATTATTCTTTAAGTGGCAGGTTGGATAGTCAGGCAAAGCATGACTTTTCTAGCATCTGAAACAGAATAAAACTTCTTTAATGGCTTCTCATAAAGATAGTGCTATATCATAAAATGGAAGACATCCAAAATTAAAATTCCTACTGCATTTCTTAGGGCTATTTCATACAACATCCTTTAACCCAAGTCAGTGGCATCCTCAAGAGCAACTATACAAGAGAGCAAAAGAAAGTAGTTAGGTTCTAAGATCAATGGGTAAAATTGAGAAAATATATAAAATAAGATTAGAGACTTTAAGCAGTCCATCTACAGTGAAACACTATTACGTGTGATCAGGATTTTAGTAAGGTTTTAAGTTGAAATCTGAGGCTGTAATTTTTATCAAGACCAGTATTTAAATAACTTGGCTCAAGCACAGATCGTACACACTTTTGACTCTTAATCAGGGAGGTGGTAAGATAAAGAAGCATTCATAAAAAATTAAGTCTACATAAATAAAGTCACGACTGAAGGAATGGCTAACCTATCTCTGCACATAAGTGCACCAAAAGAGGTATGGCCCACTCAGTCAAATTTTAGTGGTTAAAACAAAAGGGAAAATATTGATCTATACATAAGAAGAGGAACTTTCTAAATAAAAGCCTTTTAAGGAATATAAAGGAAAGTAGAAGGCAAAGGCAAATAAAATAATTCTTCTTTCTCTAATAATCACATATTTAATGGCAATTTTAGACTATTTACATGGGAATAATTTGGAACTCTAAAATATGTTTAAGTCTTTAGTTTTTCTTTAGTTATCAGTAATGGTATAAAACATATTAAAGGACATATATTCTGCACTTAGGATACGTTCCTTGTTCTCTTTCAAATGGCGATTTGACTTTCTGGATTTTTACGTTAGTTATCAAAAGGCCAATTCATTGAAAATAGTTTAGAAACAGATGAATAATAAGATGTTTAAACATAATAAGAAAAACTTAGTGGTGAACAATTGCACATTCCTTTCACATTGTACCTAAGTTAGCCCTTGATTTATCTTAGTAACAGAGCAATCTAAATGGAAATAATAAATGAATACTAAAATACTATTGATACTGGTTAAGAAGTGATAAGAACTAAATTGACATATCTTCACTGCTGCTTTAGCTCAAAGTAGAAACGTTATAATACACCTAATAATAAATGTAATGTTTCAAAGTATCCACACTAAGAAGGAAGCTAAATTCAGAAACTGAATAGCAAGCAAATCATCACATACTTTTTCCAGGTGGTATGTGGATTAAGTTTTAACAACCTTCTTACATGTCTACTGAACTTAGGTTTCTTTATGCATCAGTTTTTCTAAAAAAAAAAATCTTTTTTTTCAAAGAAAGCTAGATGATTCTTCCAAACCCTAGTTGCTAAAATTTACTACTCAAATTACAAAAGCACTTATAATGTTATATATGTAAATTTAGACATGCCAAATTGTATATTAACCAAAATAACTACAATTATTTCAAAAATACTGCAATTTTTCCAGCCTCTTTCATGTGTCCAAGCACTACTCTTCAAATATGGAAAATTTAGAATACAGTTGTATGTTCAGTGAAAGTATCTATTACGGTAACATCTTACTGTGTACATAAAAATGTCATTTTCTCCAAATTATATTTAGCATTTTACTTTGTAAGTCAATTTTTTATGATGATATTCCTCTCTTTAATTCACAGCAACAATAAGGATCAAATACTCTAGTTACAATGAAACACTTTGACTAAAATCAGGTATAAATTGCTAAAACTAGAAATATATTCAGTTAAAATGTATAAAACAAAGGCATTTAAAATATATTTTAAAACAGACATACTTATCCCAACCAAGAGTTCCTATCTCTTCAATAAGGCTTGAGTAGAACTGGGGAGGAGGAGGTGGTGCATATAGCTCTTGTCTATTCTTTAAGGCAACTTCCTGTTTAAAAGAAGAAAACCTGAATTGGCTGTGGAATGCAAGACAATGAACTGTTAATACCTGATTGCAAAACATAATTTCATTATCTTCTTAGTGCCTAACAAAAGTATCCATTGTTTTATAGAAAATCTGGCTGACTCATTCCCCTGCTCATGAAAAGAAACAAGAAAAGTTAAAGGACTGCACTGAAGGTCATGCAAAATGTCAATTTTATGCCATGAAAAGAACTTATGATTTTAATATTTTCCTAGACTATTATGCCTACTGGAGATTAAAAAAAAAAAAAAAAAACTTTTATTACATTGATCCTCAAGGCTTCACTATCTCTCTACTCCCATGAATATGATGTTTGATATATACGTTTTTAAAAAAGTACCTCTAAAGAAAGGCCTGAACTCTAAGTACATTACCTAAACTGACATATTTGTACACCATTATGAACCACATCTTAACAAACAAAAACCCCTCATTATCAGAACAAATATCTACATGCTAATTTCTTTCACTGACTTACACTCTGTACTATTCTTCAACCAGGTAAGTTGGAGTACTATGCCACCCATCTGGCTAGATTACAGTCCCGTTCCTTGCTAGGCCTATCTATGATGGCTTTACAATGCTTATGTTCTCCCAACCAAAACTAAATTCTTTTACAAGATATATAAAAACATTACTAGAATTGCTGAAGCTAAAATTACCAATTATTTTGAAGTTACTAACCTAGACAAACAGCTTATTTGGAAAGTAAAAATAAATGTATCTACAAATTACTTAGATGTTCATATGGTCTGAACTATCAAACAGTATTACAAAAAGTAAGTAAATAAATAATTAAATAAATAAATAAGCCATAATAAATAACGGAAGTAGATAGGGACAAGTTGAAAATTATAAACACTTCTGACAAATACAATCCTAAAAAAAGTTGCAATTTTTATTCTTTTAAGTATATGTTTAATCTTATTTTTTAAGTATATATTAATTTTTTTAACAAGGATAGGATACTATTAAATTGAGATCATATTAAAAAGAATAGATACTACAAAACAGCACTTCAAAATCAAAACTATTAACTGGAACTACTTCAATTTAGTTCTGAATCTGCTTTATGATGAAAAAAAAACTGTGAAAGCAGATCCGTATAGCTGAGAATATCAATACGGATTTAATTAGAGGGTAAGCTCCTAGAAGACAAGGTATATGCTGCCTTTTTTATAATATAAATGCTTAATGTTGCCTAAAAATAGACTGATGGGCCACCAAAATAAATTCGTATTTAGGTTGTACACCAACCTAACACTATGAAGACTGTGCTCTACTAGTTATTAAATAAAATGCATTAATATAGTATAGCACTTCTTTCAAAATTCGTTTTTATTCTGAAATATTAATTATTGCTATCCACAAAATTGAAGGTAAAATAAACCTGGATAATAGTAAAAACATTTTTCAATCCCAGGTTTATGACATTTATACACTCTACCTTCTGAGTCAGACAGGTTACTCCTACTCTAGAACCATAACAGGTAAAAAGGCAAAAGCAGAGAAGTAACACACTCTTCACAGAAAAGAGGGAAAGGTACATAGCAGAAAGGCTTCACAAACAGAAGTTTTAAATCCTGACTTTAACAATTCCTATTTTGAGGCCTTAGGGTTCAGTGGCTCAGCTCCAATATAGAAATAAAATAACCTACCACATAGGATTTTTTTAAAATATAGGTAATTGTTCACTTATTAAATATATACTGAACTCCCACTATATGCAGTTATTACTAGGCAACTCCATGGAAGATTTACAACATTTCCTGAAAAAGTTCAATAACTACTGACTTCATGTGAGCATCACTCTCAACATATTTATTGGTGATTATAGTATAGGAGCCCTATTACTAACAATACAGCCTAACAGTACACTAATAATTCTTATATTTTTAGGTATACTATCTTAAATGAGCAATAAGATCACCAACTTTGTCCGTAATTTCTGAAGAAAGCTAAAACACAGGATTTCATTTTTATTCAGAAATGGAATAAATGTACTAAATAGATATTGTAAATCAGAGATCTCAAAATTTTATTTTAGTTTTAAACTAGTAAATGTTTGTTCAAAATTAAATGGCCAAGAGAGCTGTGACTTACAATGTATAAAGTTATTTTTGATAAGAAGAGTTTAATGGGACATGATACCTATACTTTTACTCTGGTTCCCCTAGTCTCTCCTTGTATTTGTATTGTTTATTAAAATTATAATAAAAAGATAAATGTTTCAAACTTTTCTCCAATGTCAAGGAAATGTAAACCAAACATGCTTCACTTGTTCACTTTACGTTTTTAGGGTTATTACATTAAGCCCTTTGATGTAATTTGTAATCAATTTTTGATAACCCTTATTAATTAGGATTTATAAACTCATAAATCAAAATTCAAACTTTAGAAATTAATTTTAAACTATTATTCTAATCTCACACATTTAATCAAAGTCCTACCTTAAAAGGTTCTTACTAGCATTGAAAAAGGACTCAAGAAAAAAATCTAGCAACTAAGTTATCAATATGCAGTAGTTGCTGCTGAGAACAAAATGGTCTCAACAAGAATTACAAAGAAATATCAAAACTTTCCATTGTTAGCAATATTAGTATTGAAATTTTTATATAAACTAACATAAACATGTAGACAGGAAAAGCATAAGTGAAATATAACAAGTAGAACATAACCAAAAACCATACTACAATGATGTTAACATTAGAAAACAGCATTTTCAGAGCAAAAGTGATATAAGCAAAGAAGTAAAAACCCTATAATGCCCATTTGAATTGTAAATATCAATACAAACTCATAATTACATTCTTTCCAAAAAGCATTTTTTCCTAGCTTTGTCCACTGAAAAAAACCTAGAAGTAACAGCAATGAACACTCAAGTTTCCAGATTGAGGCATTCAAATACTATTTCCTATAAAGAAATCATGATTCTTTGGAGAAATGGCTGATTACAGTTATGGGATAAAATGAGTACATGAGCCTGAGGCAACTGGTATCAGAAGGCAAAGAAGCTTGGGTTATATTAAAAGAACTCAGGAGCCAACATGAAGGGGCTTGTACTGACCAAAAAATGGGACAATTTAAGCATCAAAAAGAAAATGACTATGATAAATAAAATTAACTAAATATATAAAATCTATGAGTTCATAAAGATACTTAAAAAAAATCACTTTAGATCTCTGTGACAGTTGCTAAGCACCAACTCATTATTCTAAAAATTGGTTTCTGTTTTAAAAGGAAAAGAAAACAAGCAGTTATCCAGTCTCTCCGTTATGAGCTGTACCTCAAATTAACCAAACAACTGATGAGAAGTTCTCTACAGAAGATTTTCAACTAAGAAATGCAGATGATGGAATTTTTTAAATTACCATTTATAAATCCTAATGAAACATTAGATATAGGCAATGATTATTATTAGAGGCTAAAATCATCAGGTGATAGGCTGATGGGGAACTTTATATTGAATGGATCTAAACATATCGATCAATCTTAAACTTATTAAAAGAGGAACCAAGGAATCATCAGACATCACGTGCATCCTCATGTAATATAGTAAATACAGAGCACCAAGTAATCTCGTAAGAACAAATGAATCCAAATCTGCTGAAGCCTCTAGATCTAAATGCCAGATTACAAAGAAAGTAGAGTATGTCAAAAGATAAACCAGGAATATCTTACAAGCCAAATCCAGAATGTAGAAGATTTTACAGGACACCTAATTTGTTTTATTCAACAAATACATGGCATGAATAAAAAGGGTGAGGTAAAGAGGAGATGCTGTTATACATAAGTACCTTGTAAGTTTTACATAAGGCTTAAGAGACATATTAACTAAATATAATGTGTGGACCTTGTTTGCATACTAATACAAACAAAGCAGCTGTAAGAAATTATTAAGTTTGTTGGCCGGGCGCGGTGGCTCAAGCCTGTAATCCCAGCACTTTGGGAGGCCGAGACGGGCGGATCACGAGGTCAGGAGATCGAGACCATCCTGGCTAACACAGTGAAACCCCGTCTCTACTAAAAATACAAAAAACTAGCCGGGCGAGGTGGCGGGCGCCTGTAGTCCCAGCTACTCCGGAGGCTGAGGCAGGAGAATGGCGTAAACCCGGAAGGCGGAGCTTGCAGTGAGCTGAGATCCAGCCACTGCACTCCAGCCTGGGTGACAGAGCGACTCCGTCTCAAAGAAAAAAAAAAAAAAAAAAAAGAAAGTAAAAGTACTCTTAAGAAGTCCTGGCAGGGCATGATGGCTCACGCCTGTAATCCCAGTACTTTGGAAGGCCGAAGTGGGCAGATCACCTGAGGTCAGGAGTTGAGACCAGCCTGGCCAACATGGTGAAACCTTGTCTCTACCAAAAAAAAAAAATACAAAAATTAGGC
>NW_016813906.1:3607656-3629230 GCF_001698545.2 Rhinopithecus bieti | reverse complement strand
AAAAAAAAAAAAAAAAAAAAAAAGAAATTATTAACTTTGTTGAGGTTATAACAGTATATTTAAAAACAGATAAAAAGCACTTAGCTGTTAAAGAGATACACACTGACGTATTTACGGAGGGATACATACAATGTCCAGAATTTCCTTTAAAATACTACAGTGTCTTTCTTCTAAAAAAGTAGAAGAGGAACTAAGACTGGCAAAATGTTAAAATTTGGTCAGGCCCAGCAGTATTTACTATAATCTTCCCTCTTCTTTTGTTTATGTTGAAAACTTGGGTAATAAAATGAACTTGGGTTTTAAGAAAAATGTCTACAGGATAAACTAAACAATCAAGTATTTTATGCAACTCTGATTAAACAGTATATACGTAACAGTACACATAAAGTGAAGCCTAATACATTTTTTCAGATATCTGTAGCTATAGACAAAATTATTTATACATCGTATTATATCTTTAAGTAGGACTACCTAATCTCTTCTTAGATTTTAAACTCCCTGCTGACAGGCCAGGAGTGCATTTTATGTCTTCACCACCTGCCCAACACTAGTGTCAAGAATACCTAGTTTATGATACAATCAAAGTGGTTCCTTCACAAAGTTACATCCCTCATGCAGTTCAAGAAATTCATCACCTATATTTATGTACACAGTAAAAGAAAACATTAAATGACTGGGAGTTAAGAAGACAAATTCTAATAATGTCAGTTTTTAAAGGAGTTACAGAAAAGAAATAAAGACTTCCAGTATGGTAACAGCATCAGAAAAAAAAATTCTTACCAAAAGCATCTTCAACTCCATCATAAAGCTCATTAGATCAGGAGAGTGCTGCATCCTCTAGATCAAAACATTTCCAATTAATTTCATTTGCACAATAAATATTCCATCCACTAAAACTGTAATAAAATGTAGGCCCAAGTGAAGTGAAAAAAAGATTAGCTATATCTACATCTGAAAAGTATAAGAAGTATTGGTCATCAACCTTACTACTACTACCAATTTCATTTTGAAAGAGTAATTAATGTCCTCAAATCTACTTTGTTGAGATATATTAAACTGTGTTAGAATGTCACTTAAAACCTCACACTACTCTGTTTCTTGAGCACTGTATACTACTGAATCCCTTGTCCCCCTTGCAGGGCATGTGATGGGAGTGTGGCTTGCTTCTTCAGTGCCCTGTTGCTCAAACCTCTAGGGGAACATACAGACAGGCAGGCTGTGGGGCTCCAACCCCACAGCAGTGTCTAGGCGTGAATGTTTACAGCTACTTAAACCCCAGTGGGTGTGTGTTACAGGTGCTCTTTTAGTTTAGCCATCCATCGGCAGCTTGTGTTAGCCAGCTCAATTAGACCCCTGCCTTATTGCAAGGACAGAGAACTTTCTGTATCCCAGGGTTCCTGCCTTGATGTACTGGAAGAATTGGATCACATGTGGGCTTGGAGAATGACTGCAAGATTTTATTGAGTGGAAGTAGCTCTCAGCAGATGTGGGAGTCAGAAGGGAAATGGTTTTCCCCTGGAGTCGGGCTGCTCAGTGGCCCAGGCTCTCCTACAACCACCCTGGCCAAACTCCACATCATTCTGCTGGTGAATGGCCTGCCAGCCTGCTGGAGCCTGTCGGTGTGCTCTTGACATGCTCTCGATGTCCTCTCAATGTCCGGACACTTGTGTGTTTCTCCTCTGATATATTTCTCTCGACGTCCAGCTGCTTGTGTGTGTGTGCCTGCTAGGGTCTCGGGTTTTTATAGGCACAAGATGGGGGTATGGCAGGCCATGGTGGTCTTGGGAAATGCAACATTTGAGTGTGAAGGCAGGGGTGCCTGTCCTCACCTAGGTCCATGGGCACAGGCCCGAGGGTGGAGCCCTCACCAGGGACCCATCCTTCTCTACCCAGCACTTCTCTGCCGCCCTTCTGTATCACTACCATGTCTATAAATCTAGCAACCTAATCATAACTTTTTTTAAAGAAGAAGAGAAAGAGGAGGAGGAGGAGGAAGAGAAAAAAAAAGAGAAAGAAGAGGTATAGAAGTGATGTGAGTGGGAAGAGTATAAAATATAAAATCAGGCAACTCTATATAATTTTAAAATCTAGTTAGAGCAATAAATTAACAATTATTAATTAACAATACGGTCTTTTTTTATTTTTCCCTTGACCTTAAAGACTACCTACAATTGTGATTTTTGTCCTCTCACAACTAATCCGTATTAGTCAAAACAGAGACAGTCATTCATTAAAGTAAAACCTGTTATATAATAAAATGGCAAAAAGGAAATAATCTCTAAAGTAGAATAAATATTTAAGAGTTATGATTCCATTTCCTAGAAATCCTTCATTCTTAAAATAACTACAGAAAAAAATATTCTCAAGTTTTACACTGTTTTCAACAATGCATGAACACATTATGATTCACATCTTAACTCAGGTTTGAGTGTGTCTATGTAGAGCAAATTCTTGACTATCCCTTCTTCTACATTGTATTTCCACCCTCAGTTTATTACAGATGATCAATAAATGACAGGGTCTGGAAAGGTCTGGAAACTAAAGCCCAGAGGCCAAATCCAGCTCAATACCGTTTTTGTAAACAAANTCGATCTCCTGACCTCGTGATCCGCCCGTCTCGGCCTCCCAAAGTGCTGGGATTTCACTTACCTCTTATCGATGGTTGCTATAAGGGCAGAGTTGAGTAGTTACAACAGAGATCTTACGGCCTACTAAGTCGGAAAAATTTATTATCTGGTTCTTTACAGAAAAAGTCTGTTGACTCCCTGGCCCATATTTACTAAAATTAAACATGATACAAGAAAAGAATAGTAATATTCACTGGGACTGTAAAATAAAAAGAAGACTTAAACTAACACTGGGTTCTACCTAACCAATCAGAGGGCAAGGAAGAATAAATAATTGGGATTTTTTTCTAGGAATCCTCTTGATAACTTGCTGGCGAAAAACAGAGTAATAGATCTTAATATTAGACTACATAAACCATTTTTTCCCATGCTATCTCAATATATCAGTAGATGCATTTCTTAAAGTTTAGTGTACAATATAAAAAGTAAAGGGGATGGAGACAGGGATAGAAAGAAAACAGACAAATAATTTGAACATATCCTTAAAAAACTTCTGTAATTATATTGCCAGGATGACAACCTTCATTCTATAAATCAAATAGTTTATTTCCTATACTTCTTTGCAGCTTTAATGCTTTACGGGAAAGTGACTGTGACTGTCAGTTATCATAGATAATAACCTGCTTTTAAGACACAGAAATACAGAAAATCAGGAAAAAAAAAAACACATAAACGCATAAAGCATCAAAAGAAATGCAATTCTAAAAACTATTTTCCTAAAAGAAGAATTGTAGTATTATGTCATTATTTTCCTTCAGTAACTGACTTTTTTTCTACTCTTTAAAGGAATTTTCAGGTAGAGGAACCTAAACATTAAGAATAAAGAAATTAATCCTGCCTATTAACACACTAAGCAACCTTTATCTCCCCTCATTATGCAAGTACACATGATCCTAAATTATTTCTACTACATCTTTTCCGTTGCTAATCTAGGACTAAAATCCCATTTTTGCCACAGATATCCCACAGCTCTAAATGGGTGTGATGTTTTTTTTCCCTATCACCACCATTCAGTCTCAGAAGAAAAATCACTCAAGTAGTGATGGATATGGATAAGGGTGAATTCATTTGAAGAACCTAAAGTCTCAAGGATGGAAATTGGTTTCAACACAAAGGCTACCTGGAGATCTCCTGAGGACACTGAGATTTAAAAATACACAGAGATGAAACCTACAAAACTCAACAACTATTAAACCAGTTTGTTACAACATTCTACAAAGTAGATATTTGAAGAACAATAAATTTAGTAATTTCTTATTTTCACTTAAAACATAAACCTTCTAAAAACGACTTACCTGTTGTACTATTTGATGGTATCCATTAAGTATTGTTCTCAGCTGCCAACTACATAATAATCTAAAATTTTAATGAGACAAAATGGTTTGTTCATTGTTCAGAATTAAAAGGAAAAACGTATTTGTATGCTAATACAAATATGCATGTACATACAAAAGAAGGACAAATATAATTTTGACAAGTTAATAAAATTTTTACCATTGATACTGTTCAAAGTCTTGTCTTCAAACTGTCGGTACTAATTTTATTCCAAAATATAAATAACTGTAATCAGTAAATGACAGGCAAACAGTACATCCTGTTTTTTAACTTTAACACATCCCAAGCGAAGTTTTCCACCAAAGTAGATTCTTTTCCAAGATAGGTTAAATAAAACCAACAGTTTTGATAACAATGTATCACCCAATATAATGTATCAAACATGTATTTGAAAAAGCATGTGTAGCAATATTACCTTCAAATTCCTGATTAATATAACTAAAAGGATATATTTTATTTTTATTTTTTATTTTTTAGAGACAGGGTCTCGCTCTGTCAGTCAGGCTGGCTGAAGTGCAGTAGAAGAACAGCTCACTGCAACCTCAACTCCTGGGTTCAAGAAACCCTCCCGCCTCAGCCTCTCAAGTAGCTGGGACTACAGACACCCACCACCAAGCCCGGATACAAAGATACATACTTTTAATTAATCGTATAAGAAGTGACAAGTTAATGTTCACCCACTTACTGGCTAACCTCTGCTGTGCTCCTGATACTATTAAGTAACTCTTCTAAGGAATTACTTTTACTTACCTGTAAGTAGGAAGTCTCTCTGAGTTTTCCCCAACATGGCCTTTTCAAACCAGCACAACTCTCTCCATTCTTGAGTCTTCAAACCCCCATACCCATCCCTATCTCCTCTCTTAGTGGCAGAGTAGTTCATTCAAATGTCCATTGGTAACCCCTGCAGGAGATGTGCTTTCTCTCCCTTGCTATCAACTTGGTGACTTCAATTAATTATCCCTTTATTGTGGTATCCTTAATTTATGTTCTGCTAGTTTTTTCTACTTAATGAACTAACTTGTTCAAATACAGGTATCTTCAAAGAACACTGTAACTCTTCCTTGAATGCACACCATTCTCTAACACCTCTTTTTCTTCAAAATACTTTACACTTTCCTCCCACTCATCCAGTCCAAAATCCAACACAAATGGCTTCTGCCACCACACAAAACTTACTTGCATCTAACCTATCTCTCTGTAGTCTTCAGCAATGCTAACCATACCTTGCTTAAGCCTTCTTTATTTGGCTTGAAAGACTCTGCTGTCCAAATTTTCCTCTTTTCTGGTCAATCCTTAGTCTCCTTCTAAGTTCCTCTTTAGTGACCAGTCCTTTAAATGTTGGTGTGCCCCAAGGTCTTGTCACGTCACTGGCTTTCTCTTCTACGCCCCCCACCAAAACTCCCCGCCAGACACAGCACCAAAAAGCCTATTCACAATCAAGGTCCCAAATCCTTCATCTGTTGTAACTTCCACATACATCTGCACTCCAGGTCTCACACTCTAGTTCCACACCACCATATTACTACCTACTAAATAGCTCCTCTTGACATTTCATACCCAGTATGACTTAAAACAGTCTCTCTTCTACTTTTCCATCTGTGACTTCTTCTCTAGCTTAGTGATCTGAGCCAGGAATTTGAAAAGCATCCTCTATTCCTTTTTCCCTCTTACCTACACTTCTAGTGGTCACAAAATCCTCTCAGTTTTACTCACAAATATCTCTGGATTCCTTTTCCTCCATTCTTCTTCAGAAATATTTAGAGGAAGAATTGAGATTTGGGGTGGTACCTAAATTTTCAGTCTCATATCCTGACTAGTTGTATCTACCAACACCCAATGTTGGTGCCTAATTTATTCCAGGACTGAACTGATGTGAGTCTTCCCATATAATGAATATACATATTAATAATATCAGTCAAAAGTTGGAAAAAATGTTGTCTAATCCTTTTGTACTCTCCCTTTATATACTTGTTCAGTATTTGTTTGTGAAGTATACACAGTTGCTGTTTACTGCCTTAAATTAAAAAAAAAAAAATGAGAGAACTAATGTTTAAAAGCACTTTAGTAACAGGTAAATATTTACAAATGCCACATTGGTTTGGAAAAATCAGAGATGTTTCTTTTGGAGCAAATGACTAATAAGCATTTTAGGCAAAACTCTAGTCACTAGAATCAATTTACACGAAATGTACTGCCTGTCCCACCAAAATGCAAAAATGCACGTTTATAACTAAACACCGTATCACCTTGCATTCTTCAGTTGTAAATCTTCAGGCAACACTACTCTAAGGTGGAAGTCTCTTCCCTGTGGAAAACATTGAAAAGGATCACTCAAATTTTTATCTTTCACTTAATGCTAAGAGAAGTTAAACAGAATCATATAGAAAAGACAATGCTTTCCTTTATTTTCTAAAAGGTATCAACTTTATCCACATCTTTATACTTGTTAAAATATATGCAACAGAATATTGCATTTGAGGGAAAATAACTCAAAACTGTCTTACGGAAGCTTTGTAGTTACTGGGAAATCAAAACACTCAGATAAGACTTTCTTTTAAAGAGAAAGTCACTCATAAATACAAGAAATAATACAAAATTATTAATACAGGCCCATAGAAGATATTTCAGTGTTATTTCTTAGGAAATAAATTTATGAAAAAAAAAAGAAATTCCTTCAAACTGCTTTAAAATGGAAGAAAACAATTACAATATAAAATAAGGATATATAACATAATATAGTTCTTCATGTTTTACACTTAGTTTCTAAATTTTTAATAAAATGAAAAATATATTTAGTTTACACCTATATAGACCCATAAGTGAAATACTTTTTCATAAATCTCAGAGTATATTTAATTCTCCCATTAGTGGGCCTCTAATTTTTCTGAAATCCTTAACATACTAACTATGTATCTGAACAAACTGAATTTTACTCAAGAGTCTAAGAAAGACCTCTGAGACACTTATTCCATTTTACTTTCTTGGAAAAGTGAACGGGTAAGTAGTTTAAACTTTGTAACTTAAATAGGACAATACACATGAAATTTGAGCAAAAATAGCAGAAAAAGACAAACAGAAATGTAATCTTTTACTCCAACAGAATAAAATGAAAAAGAGTAATAAAATTCTCAAAAAACAATTACCATGAAGAATTTTAGCACAGTCTCCCTCAAAGCAGTTTCAAAAACAGAGGAACACAATTAAATGTACCCCATAACCTTTACTTTCATGGTAATATTACAGTTCTGACTTTCATTACATTTAAATGTCCTTTAAAAAAAATGAAACAAAATGTACTACTGACCTTTTCAAAAGGTCAAGTAACAATAATTCACTATTTCATTAAAGCACTAAAAGTTATTATGTAGTAACTTTAACCTAACGTTATAGATATCCCACACATAGGTGTAAGAACAATTTGGAATTTACAATTTACATGAAAAATAGAAGAACTATTCTACCACAGAAATCCGTGCTGTTATCTGAAAGAATAAAATTCCGAAGTCCCTTACTTGCAAAGCCCAGTCATTTTAAAAGGTCAAATAACATGTCACATGCCACAATACTTTCCTGATTCAAGAGAATATCCAAAATTAGCCTTTTAGTTAAAGCATCTAGAAATATTAATTGTTCTCAAAAGACAGATTTTCCAGGCTTTCAGGGAACAGAAATACTAACAGTTGCCTAAACCTCCATCTCCCCACACATCATCCAGAAAAGCTACATTAATTAACATATTAAGAATAAATAAAACCACAAATATCCCATGTTTTCAGCCAAAAGACAGGGTACACTATAAACCTCAAATTAGCTATAGGAAGAAAAATATAAAGCACTTTCCAACAGAACCTACTCTAGGACTCCCACAGCAACTCTTTTTAGACCGCTAGGAAGGTCAGGAAAAAAAAAAAAAAATGCATGGGAGAGAGACTATGAGGAACGAACAAGTATAAAAAATAATAATAATAATAACAAGTTCTGGCAAATCAGAACACTGACCTACAAAGAGAAGACTTAATGTGAACACAAAAGTCAAGGAGCCAGTCCTGGGAAAGAATGCTTTAACGGTAGAAGATAGGAGAAAAGATGAGACACCTTTTGGAAACTGCGTATTAGGAGGTAAAAGAACAGTAGGAAACTTAGGCTCTTATATGAGTAAATAAAAAAACAACTCCTTCCCACCCAGCACTCGCCAACATTTCATCCATTAAATAAATTACACTTTGCTTCCCCAACAGAAGAGGGTATTCTTAAACTAGGAATTTTATAAACTATTGCAAACAGCCAGAATGTCCATGAATACAAAGATACTGTCTTCATCAATGCAAAGCTACTATGAGACAAAGAAAGAAAAAGAGATTCACAACATTTCAGGTGATAACAGATCCCATGCAAACAAAACCCAGAAACCATAAACAAATTATAATAATAAATGAAATAAATGAGCATTTGTATCAGACATTTTAAAACGAAAATGATAAATTATATTTAAAAAAATGAAAAGGAAGAAATGAATGAGCTGAATAAACACAGGGTGGGATGAAAATAAAGAAAAAGACAAAATTATGTGAAAGTGAAGGAATAAATTTTTTAAAAGTCCAAGGAAGAACAAAATTAAATACAAATGTCATAAAGGGCAAACAAAAAGCAAGAAAATTACCAAATGGGAAAATGAGAAAAAAACTAAAGACCATCAGAGAAAAGGAGTTGAAGTTGAAAACAGACCCAAAAAAGTCCAGACTACATATAATTGGATATCTTGTAAAGAAAAATAAAATAGTAGAAAAAAATATTTAAAAATATAATCCAAGTACACTTCCTGGAGATCCACATACCAAAAGGGTAAGTGGCCACATGATAAAAGTGACTCACAATGATCAATTCTAAGATATATCTTAATTAACAGACTTTCAAAATAAGAAAAAAGTCCAAAGTCTCTAGGTAAAAGATCGAATATATAGGAAACAGAATATAATTAGAAACAGACTTCTTAAAGCAAATTAAAAAATGAAGCAAGAATGAAATAGAAAATGTTAAGAAACTGAAGAGAACTGCTTCTAGCCATTATGGAGTAAAGGGAGCAGGATTTATCTTCCCTCCTTATTTAAAAATGGGACAAAACATATGAAACAATGATTTTCAGATATTAAATAGACAGTGATCCTTGAAAGAAGGGAAACAAATGTAAAAATGCCTAAAATTATCTGTCTATGATGGGAGTATTTTCAGGCTGCAAGATAGGGATGGACAAACAAATAAGAGCATAATATTCTCCCTGATTTGAGAAGAAACAGGTGATCAAGGGGATGCCAACAATTGTACAATTCACAAGGTATAGTACCAAGCAGGAGGGAAATGCATGGAGAGTAGAGAAAAACACAGAGAAACTCCAGCGGATTTCAGAGGATTCCTTACAAGGAGTCTTCATCAAGGAGTCTTCAGCTGAGTACTGCTTGCTCCATGGATATGAGGAAAACACCCAAAGGTGGGAACGTACAGGAACAGATTCTGCAAAATAATCTCTAAGCTCATACAAGGCTGGGTATAGCCATGTTCCAACCAGCCAGAGTGGAAACTTTGTAATATAAGAGCCATTAAATAGAGTGCTCAGAAGGTGTTGCTTCACTTGTAGAGCTTAATTACCTTAGAACAAAGTCTGCTCTGGGTCTACCTAGCAATGCTTAAAAGCTTAAAGCTTAAAATTACTTGGAAAGATCAAACTGTTTCCAAGTAATTTAACTGTAGCTCAAAACAAATCTCAAGAATACTTACAGAATAAAAATATCTAGCATGCAACAGGTAGAATTCATTATGTCTAGCATCCAATCAAGATATACCAAGCACATACATTTCCTGCAAAGAAGCAAGGCAATATCCACAATGAAGAGAAAATCAAGAGAAACAGACCTAAAATGGCAGAGATAATAAACCTGATCTTAAAATTAAAACAATTGTATTTCATACGTTCAAGAAGGTAAAGGAAAACAAGCGTACTAAATAGAGACAGAAAAAATTTAAAGAAAGACTCCCTCAAAAAACACAATGTTTGAGATTTTTTTTATATATAGTATCAACAGCAGATTCCACCTTACAAAAGAAGGTATCAGTATACCTGAAGATATATCCCAAATAAAGAGAAAGACACTAAGGGGAAAAAAAGTGAACAGACCATGAGTGAGCTGTGAAAACTCAAAGTGACCTAAATGCACATATTTGGAGTCCCCAACACAGAGGACAGAAAAGGAGGAAAAAAAAAAAAAAAAAGACTAGAAAAGAAAGAAAAAATAATGGCAGATGTTTTTCCAAATTAAATGAAAATATATACTCACAGATCCAAGAAGCTCCATAGACCTTATGGAGGAAAAACATGAAAAAAGCTACACCAAGGTACAACATACATCAAAGTGACTGAAACCAATGACAAAAAGAAAAATCTTAAAAGCAGTCAGAGGAAAAAAATATTCTATTTACATAGGAACAAAGAAAAGAGCAGAGATTTCTCATAGAAAACAGTGCAAGACAGTAAAGTAACATCTTTACAGTATCAAAAGAGACAAAATTGTATAGCTGATAAACCAATAGTGCATAAAAAATGGAATCCTAATACTATTTTAAGGCAGATCATGATAGATTTAATATGTGTATTATAAACCCTTTAAGAGACTAGTTAAAAAACAAAAAACAAACATACAGCCAATAAACTGGCAAAGGAGATAAAACAGAATTATAAAAAAGAATTCCAATAACACAAAATACAGAAAAATAGGAAAAAAATTAAAAATATGTAAGACAAACAGAAAACACACAGCAAGAGTAGATTTAAATCCAACCATATGAATAACCACGTTAAATGTAAATAGTCTAAATACCCCCAAGTAAAAGGCAGTGACTATCATATTGCATAACAAAGCAAAGCACAGAAGAAACACACTTCAAATATTAAAACACAAATAAGTTTAAAACAAAGAAGTAAAGATAAACTATGGTAACATCAATCAAAAGAAAGATGGAATCTGTATGTTAATATTGGAAAATACAGATTTCAGAGAAAACATTATTACTAAAGATAAGAAAGGTCATTTCATAATCCTAAAGGAGTCAATTCATCAAGAGTGCTTAACGGTTCTAAAAGTTTATGCACCTAATAACAGAACTTCAAAATATATGAAGCAAAACTGATAGAAATTAAATAGAAATTGAAAAATCTACAACGATTGTTGGAGATTTCAACATCCCCTCTCACTAACTGATAGAAAAAGCAGACAAAAAAGTCAGTGAGCATAGTGCTACCCAGTGAGGGCCTGGGTAGCACTCTGAAACAATTTGACCTAACTGGCATTTATATAATTCTCTACCCAATAGCAACAGAATATTCATTCTTTAGAGTACACACAGTATATTCACCAAGATAGACTATATTTTGGTCATAAAATTAAGGCTCAATAAGTATTTTAAAAATTCAAATCATACAAGTTATATTCTGTGACCAAAATGAAATTATAAATCAGTAACAAAAAGATATCTAGAAAATCCTCAATATTGAGAAAGACAATCATATTTCTCAGTGAGCCACAGATCAAAGAAGAAATTAAAAGGCATTTGGAACTGAATAAAAACAAAACTATAGCACACCAAAATTTGTGTGACATAGCTAAACCAGTATTCAAAGGAAAATTTAAAGCACTGAATAGCTGTACTAGAACAGAAGAAAGATCAATTAACTTCCATCTGAAGAAATTAGGAAACTTAAGATCAAAAAACTATCCAGATAGAAACATAAAATAATTTTAAAAAAATCAACAAAATTAAAGGCAGGTTCTTTAAAGAAATCAGTAAAATTTTAAACCTCTATCTAGACGTATCAGGGGAAAAAAAGGAGACATAAATTACCTATATCAGATGACGATGAAAGGTATTTTTAACTTATATCCCTAAATTATTTGACACTCCTACCTCTAGGAGTTGGTGCCTAATTTCCCTTCTTTTGAACACAGACTAAGAAACTTGCGTCTAAAAGAATAAAGCAGAAGTAAATATGTGTGACTTCAGAGGCTAAGGGATTAAAGACAATGTGTATATTTATCTCTCTGTTGTATCACACACTCAGGGGAAGCTAGCTGCCATGTTGTGATAACAGCCAAGCAACACTATAAAGATCCATGTAGTGAAGAACTAAGGCCTCCCGTTAAGAGCAGTAGCAAACTGAGGCCTCATGGCTAATAGCTACGTGAATGAGCAATCTTGGAAGCAAATCCTTCACCTCTAGCTTGACCAGCTTGCAGCCCAGGACAGCTCTGAATGCAGCCCAACACAAATTCGTGAACTTCTTAAAACATTATGGGAGTTTCTGTGATTTTTTTTAGCTTATCAGCTATCATTAATGTATTTTAGGTGTGCCCAAGACAATTCTTCTTCTTCCAATATGACCCAGGGAAGCCAAAAGATTGGACACCCTGTTTTAGATCATCAAAGTCTTGGCAAGTATCTTGATTGCAAAATCATGAGAGATTTTGATCAAGAACTACCATCCAAGTTGTTCTCAAATTTCAAATCCACAGAAATGGTGAGACAATAATTGTTTTTGTTTTAAGCCACTAAGGTTTGAAGTAAATAGCAGCAAAAGACAACCAACATAGAGAGCATCATTACAGACCCTAAAGACATTAAAAGGATAATAAGCAACTATTATAAATAACTTTAAGCCAATAAAATCAGAAACCTAGATGAAACTAACAAATTCATTGAAAGACACAAACTACCAAAGCTCACTCAAAGGAAAGAGAAAATCTAATAATAGAGACAACACCTAAACCTGATTATATATTAGGTCACAGGAAAAAATACCAGTAACTTCCACGGAGACTTTGTTTTATAAACAATCCTGTCTAATTATAATACAAGAAAATTAGAAATCAGCAACAAAACTAAAACCAAAAGGACCTTCCACGAGAAAATTTTAAAACCTATTAAGGTGCATAGTAAATTAACATCATATAGCTTCTAAGAAAGGTGGTGACAAGACTACACGTCAGCATCTATAGGATACTTTTGAAACAGTGATGAGAGGAAACGCAAAGCCTTAGAAACTTACATATATAAAACCTGCTCACTGGCCAAATCTGGGACAATTCGAGGATCAAAATAATGATTATAATCAAATAATTTTTTTAAAAATCCATGCATCCATTCTAATATAATTAAATAAATGAGAAAGCAGGCAATGCTACTCCTTATAATAAATTGCCACTTCATAAATACAGAAATGACAAGAGTTAGAAAATTATCATTTGGCAACCATGACAGTAACAGTCGACTCAAGTAAAAGTCAATGGATGCTAAAACTCGAGAATGTGTGTGAAAGTTTGATGCCTCAGAGTACCTCCCCAAAAATACTTATGAATTACAAAAGGAGACTCTGGCAGATGACACCTTAACCAGGTGATCAAAGTTAACATCATTAATAATGGAACCAACAGGCAACCTCACAAGCCTTAAGAAGGACAGAAACAATCTTTCTGTAGTTTCCCTGCCAAAAATGTATTATGTGATATAGTGAGGAAATATCACCCAAATTGAGATACCATCTACCTAATAGCCAACCTGTACTCTTCAAAAATGTCAAGCTTATAAAAAACACAGACTGAGAACTGTTCCAGGTTAGATATGACAACTAAATGTAATGTGGGATCTTAACGACAGATGGTAGGGGATAGGGGATATAAAACATACAACTGTATCATAAACAAAATTTGAAATATGGACTCTTAGATAATAGTATATCATTAAATATCCTGATTTTGATCATTGTACTGTGGTTATGTATGAGTGTGTCCTTGTTCTTATGCAATTTATGCTCAAGTATTTGGGGATAAAAGGGAACTATGCCTGATTTAACCTCAAATGGTTCAGGAAAAAAATGTGTATACACGCCCACCCACATACATATACTTAACAATGATCAATCAAATGGAGAAAATGTAAACTGGTGAATCTAGGTAAAGGGTATACTGGAATTACTTGTGCTGTATATCCTTGCTAGTTTTCTGTAAATTTGAAATATACACAAAATATTTTTAGACACGTAAAATGTTCAGGTTAAGATTTAAATAAACTGCTAAGGCAGGTACAAATTGGAACTGTAGCTACAGCAATGGTCATAAAAAACTTTAATCTCAATTCTAATGGCTGTACTTGCTTTCTAAGAGGACTTAGCAGACATAGACATACATAATAGTATTTGCCTTAAAGTGCCTAAAATTAGGTATAACATGCTTCCTGTAAAAAAAATATATAACTTAATAATTTTTCCACTTTTCTAAATGTTGTCTAAAAGAGAATCATATTTTCAGCTAGGTAATTCAAGAAGAATACTTCTAATTGGAGAGGCAAAGGTGGATTAACTTTTTTCCATATGGAATAATGAATTTTAACCTCTACTTTCTGTGATGGTCATATGGTAACTCCACATATACTCAAAGACTATGCGTGATGTCGGGAAGCGAGCACAAGTTTGAGTGTAATGGTCAGAAAGGAACGTCTACACTCAAAATGTTAACCTAAGGTACCCTGGTGCAATGTAGAGAGAAAAAAAATCCAGGACTGAAATCACACAGCCTGCGTTTAACGGATTCTGATGTCATCATCAGCAAATAACGTCTCCGGTTTCCCATACCCTGATTTTTTCAATTAGAAAATGGGAATGATGATTCTTCTAAAAATTTCTGCCTCAAAGGGCTGAGGATTAAGTGAGCTATTTACCTGGAAAGCGCTTTGTAAACTTCGAAACCCTACACATGTGTTAGTATGTGTAATAAACTCCGTAAGAGAGGCCACTGGAATCAGCAAAGGTAATTAATTCCATTGCTGTCATGCTTCTCCTAAAAAATATTGTAACTGTGGGTGTTCAGGTACATACGACTTGGCAAAGGGCCAAAATAGGGTTTTCTTCCCAAATATTCTTTCTACAGGAAACACGAATATGATTAGCCCAGATTCTCGAGTGAACTCATCAACATCCGTGGAGGTGGAGAGTGTTAAAATCGAGTTAGGGCAAAATTTACCAAAAAAAAGAAAAAAAAATCAAAGAACAGTCAATTACGGGACACTGAACGAAGAAGGAAGCCAAACTCAGGGAAGGGCGAGGGAGAGAGGAGGCGTGGCCCCAGCCCCGCTCCATGCCGCGCGCCTCCTAGCTCCCCATCCCGCGCGGAGACCACAGGGGTGGCGGCGACAGCGGCGTTTCTCAAACCTTCAGTCTCCCAAGAGCCGTTACGCGCCGCCCTTCTCAATCCCCACAAGTCTGGGCCCCTAACCTCCTAGCCTGTCACAGACTTCTGCGCGCAGCTACGCTGCAAGAGGCTCTCTTAGCTAGAGAGCAACCACTGGGCGGGTACCTGAGCCGAGATGAATCCCTCATACACGGTTTTCGACCGGTTCTGTGGCAGAAGCAGCGGGCACTGGCGCAACAGGCTCGCTTCCGTCACCGCCATGGCTCGAAGTCCGGAGAGACACAGAGAAGCTCTAGACCTGCTGGGTCCTGCACATGCGCAGTCCGCTTGCGCTTGGACGCCGCGGAGCGGAAACCCGAGCCTTGGCGGGAAGATCCTGGAGGATTCCGCGGGCGGAAATGAAGGTAAAGCGCAGCCAGGCCAAGTGGCGCTCTGCCTGAGGCGACATCGGGGCTCCCCAACCGGTAGTGGAAGGGAAGATTGCGCTCAAGTCCGCAGGACTGACTGACCAACCTGGAACAGTTCTCAGTCTGTGTTTTTTATAAGCTTGACATTTTTAAAGAGTACAGGTTGGCTATTAGGTAGATGGTATCTCAATTTGGGTTTGAATGATATTTCCTCACTATATCACATAATACATTTTGGTCATTCTAACCTCGATTGTCCCAGGAGCCCTTTTGATGATTCTGTTTGACTTTGTTAAAGACTTACAACTTTGGTGTTGCATTTCCTCCAGAATAAAATGACTTTTACAGCCTGGACATTGTAGCACTTCTGTCTTAAACCTCTCACACCCCCTTCTTTGCTGTTGTCCTCTCTCCCTTAACATACAAAATAATGTATTATTTTGTGTAATACATGTAATACATTTGTAGTAATATGTATTATAACACATTCATTATATTATACATTACAGTTCCTGTAGCTAAGTTTAATCAGATATATTTGAGACACACTCACGTATATACGTATATATGTATTGATTAGACTCAAGTCAACAGTGGACTCAGTTCTGTGTATGGCACTCACAAATACAAAAAGCAAAACATGAGTGAAGACTGCTAATGGACTTGAACTTAATTTTCCTCTGACAGCCCTTGCAATACGTTTTTCTAACTCAGGAATGTTATCCGTCCCATCTTATTGAGAGCTGATTAAATAAGAAACTTATTAAAATATTTACCATATGATTATTTGATTTTCCAATTTTCCAGTGCATCACGTGTTTGAGCCCTATTTGAAAAACATTATTGTAATGTGCCAAAGGTTGTGCAAAGATCGTTTTGTCCCCTACCCATCTTTATTGCCCTCAAGACAGAATTTGACATCCTGAAGATTCTTAAAGTTTGACAAGAATTGTCACAGCATTCTGGATGCTTACAGAAAAGAATGCTGCAGCAGTGGTTAGATATAAATTACATTAAAGCAGTGGTTCTCAAAATATGATCCTAGAACCTAGCAACAGCATCACCTGGGGACTATGTAGAAATACAAGTTTTCACTGCTGATGGGGTTCAGGATATGCTACCCCAAAATATGGCTCCTTGACATTTGAGAAAAACAGCAAAACCTAAGATCACTCTCTGACCTTCTCCCATCCTTCTTCCCTGAGGCGGGTTATTGGATCCTCAATCCAGAGGTTCTCTTCCTATACCCACAGGAAAGAAATATCCTTATCTCTAAAGAAACAGGGACATAGAAAAGAATCTGAACAAAAAGACTTTTGACAGCTTACCCCAGTTTATTGCTTTGTCCAACCGTACTTCCCCACAACTGTCCACTGTTCCTTCTAAAAATGCACAGGTTTTCCTGTTTCTTTGGGCTTCATTTCTGAAGGCTCCCATGCCACATAAAACTTAAATAAATTTGCATGCTTTTCTCTTATTAATCTGTCTTTTCTTATAAGGGACTCAAACAGGAATCTAGTGACAGGAAAGAAAGATGTTTCTCATTCCTTACAGGACCCTATTTCAAACCTTGGGAATCCCAAACACTGGGAATAGGGCCCAGCAGTCTGTGTTTTAACAGGCTCTCCAGGTGATTCTGATGCATGCTAAGGTTTGAGTATCTCTGCAGGGTCAGGAAATAACACCTGCTTTATTTTGCAACTTGGTGATTAAGGATGGCCATGCTACATGTTTTCTAATAAGAATAAAGTAAAGGCTGTGCAAAAGTGGGATCAACACAAAGATTAAGAGGACATATAGTCCCTTACTTTAAGCCCTTTATAATTTATCTGTGAATTAAGACCTTTATTGTATCCAGTAACTTAAACTTCCCCACCACCATAGTTTCCCCTTGGAACTTCTACCCTTTTTTTTTTTTTTTTTTTTTTTTTTTTTTGAGACGGAGTCTCCCTCTGTCGCCCAGGCTGGAGTGCAGTGGCCGGATCTCAGCTCACTGCAAGCTCCGCCTCCCGGGTTCACGCCATTCTCCTGCCTCAGCCTCTGGAGTAGCTGGGACTACAGGCGCCCGCCACCTCGCTCAGCTAGTTTTTTGTATTTTTTAGTAGAGACGGGGTTTCACCGTGTTAGCCAGGATGGTCTCGATCTCCTGACCTCGTGATCCGCCCGTCTCGGCCTCCCAAAGTGCTGGGATTACAGGCTTGAGCCACCGCGCCCGGCCCCCTTTCTTGAAAGTTCTTCTTGAGTGCTATGTATTTTTGGAAACCTTTTTAAATCTTCTGAAAATTATTGTTCTCCCTAATCATTTAGCGTATTTCCTGTTGCATTGTAGGTGCTAATAAATTATTTACTAAATATCTTAATTTGGGTTGTTAGAATATCATAAACTGGATAGGTAATCCACAGAAATTAATTTCTCAGTCATGGAGACTGAGAAGTCCAAAATCAAGATGCAAGGACAAGATTTGGTGTCTGGTGAGGAGTCACTTCCTAGAACACAGTCTTTTGGCTGTGACCTTACATCCCACTCACCTTTACCACTGATAGTCTGCCAAAAGCAGTGTAATCACTTGCCAAAAGCAGTTGACTCCTTGATTCGGAATCCCCATAACTAGGTTATTAGACTTAAAGATTTCCAGAATATTTATTGCTAATTTATCATCTTAGTTTTTAAAGAAAAGATATCCAAGTGACTGTTATTGGTAATTGAACTTGTAAATGAGCATTCCTTATCAATAAAATCTATAATTGAAGAAATCCAACGACCAGGGAACAAGGTAAGATACCATACAAAGACTTTTTAATTCAATTACTCGACTATTATCCTTAAGTGTTCAAGACTGAAAGTTGGATACTCACTACCATCATCAATTCATACGTGGTATGCTGGGACCATTGTCTATACATAGCCCATTTGAAGTCAGCCGCCCCAAAATAAATATTAAAAAAAAATGCTCAATATGTTTAAAGATCAGAAAGCCAAGGAACTATTTCTACCACCATCAGCATGATTTCCATTTTGGAATCACTCTGACAAACTGCACGAAGATCCTCATTAAAGTTCAAGTTCCACAAGATATGCTAAACAGGATTTCATTTATATACTTTGCCACCAAAATTACTACTATTTAAATGCTATTGCCTGAGGAAGAACTGAATATTCTAACAAAGAAAAATATCCAAACATTTTGATAAATAAAGAGCACAAATTCCAGAATGGTATGCTTACTATTACAACATTCATATTCAAATAAATAAGTAAAGTCACACTATATTACTAGGAATGGTTACTTTGGGGGATGGAGATGGGAACAAAGAATGGGGATAATGGCCCTTGGAGACTTTTATCTTTTATATTTTAATTTTTTAAAGGAGAATTATTAGTCTTACAATTAAAATTAAAATTTAAATTTAAAATGCTTATACCACTCCAATTAGCATCTGTTATCCCTATTACATAGCCCAAATGTTCAGCTATGTCCCAAGAGTTTCTTCTCCCAGTTCCCACTAGTAATGGAAGAAGATAGGATGCCTGCCATTAAAATTAATAAGATTAATAAGGGAGAAATTGTTTGCGTCTGCTGAGAAGAGAGATGAAGGAAGAACCTTAGGAAATGTGAAAATCAAGGGAAAATGAAAACCAGGAGAAAGTGGAGGAAGAATAGCCATTTAAAAGAGTTTTCAAAAAAACTGGAAAAGCAAGCCAATAATATCCTATTCTCTACAACACTGTGTCATAGAATGGAAAAGAGAGCAGATATTCAAGATTAAGGTATGATCAGGAGTGTAAAATACTACCTAAAGGTTGAAAAAATTGAGAATTATAGAGAGGCCTTTGGATTTGATCATGCAAAAGCATTTATTAATTTGAAAGATCAGTTTGCTCTTGCTTTTTTCTATCCAGACACTAAATAGCAGTTTATAAATTGTGAAGTAGTGAATAATTTTTCAGCCTTGAGAAGAGCATATTCATAAGAAATAAACTACAAAGACTTAATTATGTGACTAAAGTTTGGTACAGTGATATATGAAGAAGATAATCTGGCTCCTACAACCCTACCCCAACTCTTTTGGAGCACACTCCCTTGGTAGGTAGGTTTTACCAACAATGAGTCTAGATCCATTGCAGGTACAGAATAATAATTTCTGCTTCACTCTGGGCTATAGACTTGAGGAGCAATGATACCCACAACCCAACTACAGGTAAACAAAAGACCAATTAAGGGTTAAGTCTGCTAAAAGAGTTGATGGGTTACAAAGATTAGGCTGGAATCAGAAGAATATTTATGGGGTCATCATCTAAAGAAAGGGTAAGAAGGTAAACAGGCTGTTCAAAAGTATAGAAGAATCCAGATTATTAAACAACTCTCTTCTTAGCAAAGTACAAGGACCCTCTTCCCAGGAAACACCATCCCCACACCCAGTGAAAGCCACTGATTAGAGAGATTAACAGCTCTTTTGTACTTTTTAATGAGCAACTGGGATAAATGTCCTCAGATTACTAGCATCTAACAAAAATTACAACTCGGGAAATAAATGTTGCAGTTGACAGTGGCAGAATAGAAGAGACCTATTTACAGGGGGTGCAAACTTGAAAAGGCCACAGTTGTAGAGGTTAGGAGAAAAAAGAGAATAATAAGTACATAGGATTAGAGAAGAGTAGTTGTTAGGAGGATGAAGGATCCAGCAAGAGAAATCAAAGGGAAAAATTACTGTATGTTTATTTTGAAATTCTGCTTGAGGCTAATCAATCCCACTTGCCCGAAGACACCGAAAGGAAAGCAATTCCATCGCTGAGAAAAGGACTTTCTACATCCAAAGAGGAAAGAAGATGCACAAATCCCTCACTTTTACTCTGGAAACTCGAGCTAATAGATCAAAGTGAATGAGAAGAAACAGATTTAATCTTACTCATTCTCAATAAAAGTTTTCAATACTGTCCCTAAACCATCAAAATCATTTTAAAATATTTTAATATATAGGTGCCTAGATGATGCTGAAAGGTTATCAAAAGTATGATCTCTGGACCAGCAGCATCGGCATCACTTTAAAAGAACATACCAACTCAGATCTACTGGATCTCTCATTTCAGGAAGAAGGGTTCAACAATCTGTTTCAACAAGTATGTGTGTAACAAATTCATGGGCCAGGTGCGGTAGCTCATCCCTATAATCCCAGCACTTTGGGAGGCCAAGGCAGGCAGATCACTTGAGGTCAGGAGTTTGAGACCAGCCTGATCAACATGGCGAAATCCCATCTCTACTAAAAATACAAAAATTGACCAGGCATGGTGGTACACTCCTGTAATTACAGCTACTCAGAAGGCTGAGGCACAAGAATCGCTTGAACCCGGGAGGCGGAGGTTGCAGGGAGCCGAGATAACACCACTGCACTCCAGCCTGGGTAACAGAGTGAGACTCTGTCTCAAAATAAAAAATAAAAAACAAAACAAAATAAAAATTTATGTTTTAATTAGGCAAATCTGATACAAGCTAACACCATTACCCTAGACTTAGTAAACCTAAATTCTCATATCTGATTCTATTGTGCTGCTATAATTGAAAGTCATTGCATTAATCAAATGAATAATTGTTCAGACACAAGTTTTACAGTGCCAAACTCAGAGTTAGCCTGGCACATAGTTAAGGCTTAGAGGATATCAGCTAAATGAATGTAGTTTGTTAGTGTCGAACCATTATTTAAAAGAACTTCTTATGTAAAATTATGTAAAAATTATTTAGTTATAAACAGATAAACTTTTTTTTAAAGCTAAAAAATCAATCACAATTTTTAGGGACATTAGGGAGTTGAAATTTTCTTGACCCATCAGTTACAGTCCTAAATGGCTGCCAGAACTCTAACCATCACTAGAGGGAAGGACAATAATAGCTTTCTCAGAGGTCCTTTTGAACACTGACCATTCTCATATGCAAAGCGGGGGGGGGAAATGCCTTTTTTTTTTTTTTTTTTTTTTTTTTTT
>NW_016813906.1:3603114-3607585 GCF_001698545.2 Rhinopithecus bieti | reverse complement strand
TTTTTTTTTTTTTTTTTTTTTTTTTTTTACCTAGAGTTCTGTTAGTAAGAATAAAGAAGAGAATGTTTACAAGATGCACTACTCTCCATTTCTGCAACACTATGAAATCTTTCTAATACACACACAAAAATTAGAACTTTTTTGGCATAGCATTACTAATAAAATGTATACCGTATATGACAAATTTTCAGACTGAAGATCCAATATGATCACTGCAATTCCAAAGATATTGCAGTATGTTTTCCAGTTATTTTCTATTTTTTCAAAACAATTTTTTCTTTCATGAGACTACTAAAATTAATTTATATGTTGATGCTTAACCGAAGTGAACATCATCTTTGAAAATACTAAAGATGGATGGGTAACATTATTAGAAGCAATAAGGAACCAGTTTTACATTTTAGAGAATGTAGGATCTATACAGTAATGAAATACACTCAAATAAATAAGGAGGTAATGAAACTATAATTTTTTTGTCCTAAAATGTCCTTCATCTATGAAAAATAAATAAGATTTGGTTATGGCCTATGCCATTTCTTTTAAACAATCCTTTGTTGATTGGGATAGGATTTGCTGAAATAACAATTTGGTTTCTATTTAATTTTGCTTGTTTCTATCTATGAACAAAATAGAACAAATAAAATAACAATATTACCTGTAATGTGAAAATACCTGACTTTATGAAATGTTGTTAAATAAATGAATAAAAGCTAATTAACTTTTGTTCCAAAATTTAAAATGGATTTTTATAAGCATACAGTAATTTCAAAATAACAAAATATTTCAAGTATCTTAGCAACACTTTCTTACATTCTTCAAAATCTTAAGTATATAAAAGTCATTATTAGCAGATATAATTATGCATTTGCTGATGGTTATGAGTAATTGGCAAAAGATTTTTTGAAAAGCAATCTATTTAAATATAGCAGGAAACAAAAATGATTTTCTTTTGAGCAAGTACCACATATAGAAGTATATACCAAGAAAATAATCCAGAAATGTTCCCAGAAATAGGAGACAACCAAATATCCAATAAGTTGGAAATGGCTAAGTTATAGTAATATCGTAGAATGTCTAAAAGCCATTAAAATTACACATAGGCGGCCGGGCGCAGTGGCTCAAGCCTGTAATCCCAGCACTTTGGGAGGCCGAGACGGGCGGATCACGAGGTCAGGAGATCGAGACCATCCTGGCTAACACGGTGAAACCCCGTCTTTACTAAAAAATACAAAAAACTAGCTGGGCGAGGTGGCGGGCGCCTGTAGTCCCAGCTACTCCAGAGGCTGAGGCAGGAGAATGGCGTGAACCCGGGAGGCGGAGCTTGCAGTGAGCTGAGATCCGGCCACTGCACTCCAGCCTGGGCGACAGAGCGAGACTCTGTCTCAAAAAAAAAAATACACATAGGCATACAATATTGGTACATAAAAAGTATGTATAAGATACTAATGTATGAAAAAGATCAAAACAATGCCAAGATGAAGAGGATATAGAATTAGCTGATATTTTAAAAGTAAAGGATCTTTCATTTTTCTATGTAAAGCAAGTTACTTAACATTTCAATGAATTTTTAAAAGTAAGACATTAGCAAAGATTTTTAGATATCTAAATGCTGTCAGAATTAAAATCACCTATTAAATTAAAGAAAGCACAGTAACTTGAAAAGAGAATAAAAAACTTGGGTTCAAATAGTTGATTTTACTGTTTTCACTTAATATATCGTGGAGTTTATTGCATACCAGTAACTATAGATCAACCTCATTCTCTCTAAAGGTAATATAGAGTTTATTTTGAGAAGACTAATACTAATTTTTCTCATTTAAAAAAATTAAGGTATGATTTACATAAATTTTACCCTTTTTAGTGTGCATAAATTTTGACCAATGTATACATTCAACAGTAATTTTTATTGATACTGCAAAATTGCCCTCTTGAGAACTTGTACCAGTTCACTCTCCCACAGCAATTTATGAGTACTTGTTTTTCTATAGCTTATCAATTCAAATGTGTCATTAAATGCTTTGATCTTTACCAATATGTAAGTGAAAGTGGCATTGTGTTATCGTTTAAATTTTTATTTCTTTTATTATGATAAAGCCCAGTATCTTTTATATAAGCTCCATTAATATTTCCTTCTCTTGAATTATCCATACTTTTTTTGGAGGGTGCTCATTTTTCTATTGTGAGTTGGCCTTCTTTTCATGAATCCTAGACTTTAGTTTTGGGGAGTTTTGTTTATTTCTTTGTTTGTTTGAGACAGGATTTCACTTTGGTGTCTAGGCTGGAGTACAGTGGCAAGATCATGACTCACTGTAGCCTCAACCTCTCTGGACTCAAATCATCCTCCCACCTCAGCCTCCTGAGTAGCTGGGACTACAGGCACCCACCAACACACCCAACTAATTCTTGTATTATTTTTGTGGAGATGGGGTTTTGCCATGTTGCCCAGGCTGGTCTTGAACTCCTGGACTCAAATGATCTACCTGCCTCGGCCTCCCTAAATGCTGGGATTACAGGCGTGAGCCACTACATGTGGCTGAATGCTTGACTTTGGATAAGTTACTTAATGATTTCTAAGGTTGTTTGCAACTCTAAAAATTGTGAAAAATGAATGGTTTTACAAAATACAGTTAAAAGAAATTATCTGAATGATAAATCTAAAAAAGAACTTACTTTGAAATTGTTATTCATATTGTTACTCTGTTTAATAAAAACGTTTGTGAAATCTAAAGTGCAATGCCAACATTGGATATTTTTACTATTTTGTCAACAACAGAGAAGAAAGTTTAACCTTATACATTTTCAGTTGGAAAATAAGTACTTACGGGAAATGATGTTGTAAAGTTATGAACCAATTACTGCACGGGGAGATGAAGTTCAGTTCAGTATAGAGTGAGCAGCAACAAGCAATTGAGGCAAAATATCTTTACATAAAGTTTTACTATTTTGTTTGATGAAATGAGAATTCCCAAAATTTATTAGATGCTTATATTCAAATTATGAACATAAAAACCTTACAAATTCAGATGTAGATAATCTCCTTTCTGTAGGTTTATGTCATTCAAAATGATTATATATTATCATTTTAAAGTGACAAAACATTTTAAGTAACTATTGAAAATTAACAGGAATTTAAAATATTCTTTAAACTCTTCCTAAGTATATAAAGTTGTTTTATTAAAAGACAAATGGTTATTCTTTAAATAGTCCACTTGAGGAGGATTCAATTTAATCTCATTTCCTTTATGGCCTAAAAAATAAGGCACAAAGAAAACATATTATGAAAGGAAAAGGCACAAAGGAAAACATATCACATGTCAAGGCTGACTAGTCCAAGTTTTACAGCTGGGCTTCTAAATTAAAACCGGACTGACAAAGATAAAAGATAAAATCATACAAGTTTTAGGACTCTTAGAATATTGGTATTTATCCTAGTAAACAAACATAAATAAAATCTATTAACATATTAATATGAAGTTATTTTCTACATTTAAAATTTGTTCAATTTTCATGTGACTGAAAACATTTAAAGACCACTGCTCTGATGCACCATAATTATTTTCAATTGGTTTCTATGAGAAAACCTGAATGATATAGCGCAGATTAAGGATGCACACTCAAACACATCCAATGAGTCTGAAACAACTACCCTGAGATAAACAATTATAAATAATATTATCTATTTATCAAAGCTTTTCTGTTGAACTTCCATTTGAAAACACTTCGTTAGCCTCTTATTACTATGGAGTAATGAAACTGAATACCTTTAAGATCACTAATTACTACAGACTGGTAACAAATTCATGCTGAATTTCTAGAATATTTTATTACACGTCTGGTAACAAATGTATGCTGAATTTCTAGAATATTTTATTACACGTAAGTTTGCTCTTGCTTTTTTTATTCCTTATTTCTAAGGTCAATAATTCTGAACATTTAAAATCTCAGAAGGGGCCGGGCATGGTGGCTCGTGCCTGTCATCTCAGCATTTTGGGAGGCCGAGGCCGACAGATCACTTGAGCCCAGGATTTCGAGATCAGCCTGGCCACATCGCAAAACTTGTCTCTATAAAAAATACAAAAAATTAGCTGGGCGTGATGGTGCATGCTTGTGGTCCCAGCTACTCCGCTAGGTGAGAGGATTGCTTGAGCCTAGGAGGCAGAGGTTGCAGTGAGCCAAGATTATGCCACTGCACTCCAGCCTAGGTAACAGAACAAGACCCTGTCTCAAAGAAATAAAATAAATAAAATAAAATGAAATAAAAAATAAAACCCCAGAAGGTAGAAAAAAGTCATTAAAATGAGAAAAAAAACTTATCAAGAATTAAAAGTTTTAAGCTTTTGGGGAAAAAAAAGCATTTTAAACTGACTTTTAAAATCTTTGCAACAGCAGTACAAGTGGATGATTCCAATGGACAAATATGTTAGCATACTTTTATTGTTTAAGAAAAGGCAAAAGGCTTTTGTGTTAAAAG